>NW_027070288.1:184054-235315 GCF_002906115.3 Quercus suber
GTATCAATTACTAAAAAGAGCTAGAAACTCAACTACATAGTCAATACTTAGCTCGAAGGGTTTTGTAAGTGATTTGTACTATAACTATTCTTGTTTAGTAGATTGCTTGGTGCTACAGGCCTAGTAGAGTTTTTCCCTGTTTTGGGTTTTTATCTCCATGAACATTTCCGGTGTTCTTGTGGGTGTGATTGATTGTTTGGGATTTGTTGTTTTTTTTATGTTTCCATGCATATATTATTTGGCTAATTACATTAACGGTTGGGTGTAATTTGATAGCTTAAAATTAACATAAATCATAAAATCAGTGTCTATAGTGTAACTCTCAAGAATCAACCCTTAATTTGTTTATGTAATACTTTGTTGTATATGTAAGGGTAAATTACATATTACACTCCTAAAGTTTGAGGGTATTTGGATTTTACACCCTAAAATTTTAAAATTTGAAATTTACCCACTAAAGTTTGTAAGTGTTTAGATTTTAAATTCTAACATTTTAGAATTTGGATTTTACTTTCTAAAGTTTAGAATTATTTGGATTTTACATCCCAAAAATTTGAAACTTGAGGGTGTAAAATCAAAACACCCTTAAATTTGAGGGAGTAAAATCAAAACACCCCTAAAATTTAGGAGGTAAAAAATCCAAATTCTAAAATGTAAAATTGTAATTTACAACTAGTTTATGTTGGCTTTAATTCCGTGCCAAATTTGATTGTAATTATGTTCAATCTTATGTACCCTATATTATTTGTGGGATTTCATTGTAAGGGCTGTGTGAGAGAGAGAGTGTGTGTGAAGACTCAAGGCATGAAGACTAAAGCTATTTTCGTGGGTAGCTCACAAGTAAGCTTCCCGCAAAGTGATGCATGTGACCTACACATGACTGGAATGCGAAAAGTTAGGACAGGATGGAAACAGCTGGTTTTCGGGAGTGTCTCACGGGTAAGGCCTTCCCGCGAGATACCTGCGAAACATTCTGTTTTGCTGAACTATTATTTCTGATACACACTATTTGTACCCACACTATATATACCCACATTACCCACAGATGTTGAGGAGTACTTCTGAGAGAAAACCCTAACCACAAACTTTGAGAGTTAGAGATTGTTATACCCACAATTCTCTACACAATTCATTATGGATTTTCCTCAACTCCTACCTCTCCATTTTCATATACTTGAGAGGTTGATAGCCCAAACACTTACCACACATTTTCAGAGTGTCAAGTGAGATTTTGATACTGCTGGGAAGTATTGGAAAAAGCCAGGCTTGCGAGATTCGGAGAGCTAAACAATACACGGTTCCGAGAAGTCTTATTGGAGTAAGAGCTTGGAGGACTTAAGTGCATTGGGTAGATTAGGTTTGGAGGATCACTTGCTACTCATGTATCCCAACTGATTGTTTAGTGGATCGATTACCGCTTGGAAGGCGGCAGAGAGGTTTTACGCCGAGTACTTTGGTTTTTCCTCTTCGATAACACATCGGCGTGTTATCTTGTATTTGCATTCTTCTTCCCTACTCTTTTACTTTTCAGTTTACTACTGTGTTATATTGATTATGGGTTAAAGTAGTTTATTTGTTTATCTACTCGCATTTACTATATTCCGCACTTAGTATAAGTTAGAGTAAAATCAATCGAGCCGTAATTATTAATTGGGGGTCCAAACAACTCTTGTGTTTTAACACATTTTTGTGCTTTCATGAAATGTTTGGGTATAACATTCAAATACCCTCAAATTTCAGGGGGTAAAATTCAAATTCTGAAATTTTAAAATATAAAATCCAAACACCTCAAAACTTTAGGATTGTAATTTGCAATTTACCATATATTTAAACATTAAACATCTTGTAAATAAATTGTGAGTTACTCATATGATGACACATGTCCATATTTAAAAGTGTATTTACACAATTAAAGTTTTTTTTTTTTTCCTTTTATGTATACACAATTAACGATTTACACATAAAACAATAAAATATGAAAATTAAATATTACACTTAAATCTTAAGGGGTTTTTTTATATTACGAAAAAACCACATGAGGTTTTGTATATTACACTTAAATCATTTTATTTAGTGTGATGGCAAAACTTTGGCTTTGTATTGTCCAACATCTTCTTCTTCTTCTTTTATTACACTTAAATCTGAAGGGGGTTGTGTATTTTATAAATATAACACATGAGGTTTTGTATATTACACTTAAATCATTTTATTTAATCTGATGGCAAAATTTTGGCTTTGTATTATCCAACATCTTATTCAATCCATGACAATGCTGTCATATGTGAGTGATGAGTGCCTTCTAAATCATCACCTAACTACAGATTATCATAACTAGAAGACTTTGTGTCAAAGGATTTATATCGTATGTCTCTCTTTCATTGGATGTGGGATGTAAGTAATCGGATGTGGGATTTAAGTAATCATCACCTAACTGCTATTAGAGTAGTTTTAAAAGGTCAAGCATTGGAATTTAACCAAATCCAACAAAAATTTTAAAGAGGATGTTAAACTTTTAAATTCATAAATTCGAAATAATATCTAAAATTTATGGACTTGAAATCAATACATTTTAATTTTTAAACATATTAATTTAAAATCTAAATTGAAGATACCAAACACAACCGTGAATATCCAAAAACCGTGAAGTATTCTTATAGGACTACATTACACTGATTACAGGACAAGAAATCCTCCAAATTTGAGACCACCTTATCATGATGCTCATAAGATGCAATGAATAATATATGAGTACGTTAAAAACTAAAAGGAGAACAAGTTCAACGTAAAGAAACAGAACAAAAAATAAACAAAATAAGCTGCCACACACTGTCGCTTGTCCTGTTTCTGTCGTTCTGTGACCTTTTTATATGGCTCTCCCAGCAACGCCAAGTAAGGCTCTCCCCACCCAATAGGCCAATACTAACGGGACCAAATTGGAATATGGTGTCCTGTCTTCGTCCCGTTTCTCTTTAGGACTAGAAAACTTGTGCGGATAAGATGGGTCGAAGGTATTTTGCTATTTCTAATAAGGTAGCTTAGGCATTCCTAAATAGTAGCCAAGAAAAACAAAGTATTCTGTAACCTAGCTGTATATTCTTATTCCAAATGCAGTTCTACATTATTCATTCTCTAGTTAAAATGATCTTGTCCGCAAATTTCTACAGCTAAATTTCATACTTACAAATATGTTAAGTATGGTTGAACTTAATTAGAAGGGAAGAGAATGAAACAAGACCCATTATTAAATTTTTTTTTTTTTTTTTTAAAACGACCTCTTGATTAGTTACTCTAATTGAAAAAGGTGGGGGAAAAGAGAGAGTGTAATGTCCTCATGGCATAGTTGACAGCCATGACCGGCCGCGCCTTTTCAAGTAAAACAATAATTCATAATCCTATGACGATCTCATATCTACAAAGTATAAATGACTTGAACAATAAACCTTAACTTTCAAAAGAAAAAAAAAAAAAACAATTAAGCACTAGTAATTAAATTATTCTAAATTTATCACCAAAAGCGTCTAAATATTGCCTAAATTAATAGGTGGTGCAGCCTGTTCACTGATGATTGCATGAATTGCAGGGATCATGTTGAGTGGATCACAATCCAAATATTTATACATATATGGTACACAATCCACAGCCAATTGATGAGCAGCCAGAAAATTTTAGATCACAAAATATTCACTTTGGGATAATTCAAATAAGTTGAGTGTATCAAGTTCAAGAGGATAAAGTTAATTTAAAGACCCAGGCCTTTTTTTTCTTCTTTTTTTCTTTTTTTTGGTTGCTAAAAGACCAAGGTCTTAATCTTCTTTGGCTTATAGATTTGTAAATGCACCAGAATATGGCATGGGCACTTGTGCAGTTCCAATGATTAATGTAAAGTAATTCTAAGTAGATCCATAATTCTCAGCTTAACGCTAACACCATCGTATTATTATACATCAATGGCGCACATGGAAAAAAAGAAATTTGCAAAAAGAGTTGCAAGGTTTTTGACAAAAAAAAACATATATAATCCTTGAAATACAATAGATCTTAACAGTAATGACAATTATATAGAGACTTACAAAACACTAATTAAACACACAGCTTCATGATTCATGGAACTCCCATCTAACATCTTGAAACACTTTAGAATGGCGTGCAGGTACTTCATTATTGTGACAACCCTCGTCGAAATTCTGTGAATAGCTAACAGCATCATAATGGAAAGACAAAGGCTTTGAGTCTTTTGACCCATAAAAGTTCTTACTCTCTCTAACAAACCTCCTAAGAAGATTTCTCCATCTCCGGCTCCTTTTGTTATGGCTGCAGCAATGGATGCGAGAGTATTCAAGTTCTTCATGCACTGGAAAGCAAGAAGGGGAGCTCATGCACCCAGAGAAGTATGACGATCTCCGGTGACTGAGATCACTCTCCATTTCGACACAAAGTGTGGCTTTTAATTATCTTCTTTGATCTTGGTACCCTGGCTATCTAGCTAAGCTTAATTCTCATATGGTTCCTCAATAATTATATGAGTGAGAAAGGATGCCATTTCTATAATAAGTGCCAATCATATATGTAATAGATCCTTTTTGAATGAATAAGTTTTGTGGACCTCACCAATGTTTTCCTCTCTGTCAATTTATATTTATATAGTCACATGACCCACAACTTTGTTACCTAGTATTGAAAATGACAGAACTTAACATGTCTTTCTCAAATGTATAAATACTCCGCACTTTCCACCGACTTCACTGTGATCAGTCAAATGGATCGACTTGACCCCGAGAGTTGCAACTTACACCCCAAGTTTTACAGCTAATGTCAATTTTATGTTAATTACATAATTTACTGCCCACTTGTTTAAGTGATTAGCCAATTAACATTTGCATGTATGGATCAGCATATAAATAACATATTAACAATATTTTAAAAACCAGACTGAACTAGATGGTTCAATTGGCTGAACCGAGAACCAAACATAGACCCAGTCTGGTAAAAACTTGAAAAATCGACAAAACTAGTAAAAATCATAAACCGGTTCATTTTTCAGTTCTTTAACTATTTCGGTTTTTAAAACCATGTTAAATAAAGCACAATCACCCACAACATACTGAAGTTGTTATAAAGAGAAAACCCCAAGTACCAAGTGGAAAACCTCTTCAGAACATCACAATACCAAATGATTTACTAGAGAAAATAGTTGCAATACATCTTACATACAAAACGTCCAAGCTAAGAAATAAACAATGTATTTAAGCCCTCCAAGCTACTACTAGGAATTGACTCCTCGAGTCTTTTCTCTCCTCTAATCATCAAATCTAAAATTTAGCTCCAATTGGAAACTCCAATTCTCCTTGGAAATTACGAGCTGCTCCAATGATTCTCAAGCTCCAATTACCACCAAAACTTTGAAGGTTGATTTAAGTGTGATGAATTTCATCTCCTCTCAGGAATTTGACAATTGTTAAAGATAAATTAGACATATTAACCCAATAGTATAGGCCTAAGCTCACACATACCTTGTGTGCAAGGCAAATCTCCTACTTATATTAGAAGTCTAGGGTTTAGCGTCCTATATATATCCATGTTATGTTCATTGTAACACAAGAATTGTACTGCACTCTCATTTAATAAAGATGTAACTCTTAAGGGTTTCCTCCATGAATGTACGCTATTAGACTGAACCACATAACCATCATGTTCTTATGTTCTCTATTTTATGCTTCCACTTTCGCATCCGTTCTAACATATTCAACATAGTATATCAAAACTAATATTTAACAACAATAATGAGAGGGAGAAGATAGAGAAATTGATGAAGGTTTTAGCTCTAAGTTTATGGGTTTTCTCTAGCTCTTTAGATGGGAATTAGGCCACAAAAGTCATGGGAAATGAGAGCATATATAGTGAGAGTACGGGCTAGAATCAATAGCAAAGAAATTCATAACAAAATTGTCTCAGATTCTTTGAAGTTTGCTCCTGAGAGAGGGTGAACTTATTGGGTTAGTTGCTTTTCAAATTCAAGTTTTGTTCCTCACTTGGCCTCTTATAGAAAATTTCATAGGAGCAAAATCTGTAATAGCAAACTTCAATGTATGTACTTTGACCACTTCACCCACCAATACAAATGAAAATCCCAAAAAAAATCACATAAACACTCATAAAGTTTAAGATTAAAATAAAAAAAAAAAAAAAAAAAAAAAAAAAAAAAACTTCAAATTTGTCATGAAATTAGTCAACAAATACAAGACCTAACAAACTCAAACAAATGAGTTTTTTCCCAAATTGTTCCTTCTTGAAGACACGACTCCACGAAAAGTCTCTTACCCTTGGTGTAGTATTATGGAGGCTCATTCATGGTTTTGAAACCTGGACGTTCAAAGAACAAAAAGGAAGAGTTATAAGTTTTAGAGGTCGGACTGAGATTCAACCGAGATTGAACCGTGATGACGTCATAATGAATTAATAATTAACTAAAATATCAATAAATGAAATAAATTTTTTAAAAAAGAGCAATATTTATTTTATATATATATATATATATATATATTTATTTATTTATATATCTATGAAAAATAAAATTATTCTCAAAAAATTATAAGAAAGTTTATAAAAATAATAAAGTATAAAAAAACATTGAAAGTTATAGTTGATTGTTTAAGTATAAAACTATGAATATATTTAAAGAATTTTAATTATAATTATTTTAATATATCCCCCTTTTGACTTTTGAGGTGGATAATTAAAATAAATGATATAATAAAATATTATTAATTTTGATTATAATATAAATATATAGTAATGAAAGAATTATTCTTATGTCATTCTTTTAAATATACTTCTGATAAATTCTAAGGGATCAGCAGGCTGAAAAATCTTCGAATGCTTTTGATCTTGAGTAATGAGTCCTGGAAAACCAAAGCAAATCAGAGAAGACCGGTGGAAGCCGGCCTTTAATTATCCGATGGTAAAGTTAGTAGATTGGAGGAAAAAATGAGCCCTCAAGACTTCCTTAACTTCTTATCTAGAATTTACCAAAAGAGAAAAAGTCCCCTTACCTCTGCCTAGAAGGGCCTTTATATAGCGTTAGAAATCGGTTATTTCTCCTAATCGTCGTAGAGTTTGGAGGATTCAGAGGGTAACTTCCTTAACTGTCACAAGGGTCACCTCTTCGGGAACTGAGTTGGGATTCAAGCAATATGACTTTTGGTTGAAAGTGTACTTAGTCTAACTCTTGGTGAATTTGCCTCGTCCATCATTAAGGAAGGACGAGGTTCACTGTCCACTCGTCCTTCATTGGACGAGTGTACAAAAGAAGAAGAATGGTGATAAAGGAGGGACGAATGTACCAACCATTTTCTCTCCGCTCTGAACATTGCTATGGACGGCCTTATGGACGAGTGATTGACTTGGTGTTTTTCTTGCACCATCAGTTGCCCCCTGTCCATATGTCGTCCAAGGAAATGTAGTAATTTACTCCTCTGGACGGACGAGCTTTTCCTAATAACCAGAAATGCCACGTGTCACAATCTAATTGATGATTTATTTTGTCGGTTCATTTTTCGAGACAAATGCCACGTGTCAGTGTTTGATTGGTTGTGTCGTTTCATATGCTCAGGTCAACCATCTATAAATAGTGGAATGCCCCCATTACCCTCTTGCTTCTGAGATTTTTCCTCCTTGACATTCCTCGTCTAGAGCCTCGTCTAAGACTTTCCCGCATCCATAGTTTCAGTGCGTCCTAGATCCAGGTATTCCCTCTCTCCTCGTCTTTTAGGTTTTCAAAAATTTTCTTTTTAGAAAATGTCAGGTATCACCATTTCCTTGTCTAGCGATAGTACAGAAAAAGCCATAGACGAGTATTACGACGGGAGTAGTAATAACTCTAGTGGTACTAGTAGTAGTAGCAGTAGGGGAAACACTACTGACGAGGAGTATGTCTCAGGGGTCCCTGGGGTTCCTTTAGAAGAAATACAGAAACAACTCAGGAAAACTATAGGGTCCCAGGTAGGTACCTCGTCTTCCATCCCTCCGTCCAATCCTTTGGACGAGACGGAGGTAACTGTATATAGCTGTGCTGTAGATATTCCTTCAAAGACGGACGAGGAAAGATTAAATAACCTTAGGGAGTGGTACCAAATCCCAGACGAGTTTAATCCTAGATTACCCATCCGTGGAGAGTAGTGTTGCAACCCTCATTTTGGAATAGGTGTATACGAGGCCTACCTTCTTGGAGGTCTTAGATTTCCTTTAAATTCTTTTACGAGAGAATTGTTAGTTAGGTTAGGTTTAGGGGTGTGTCAATTCAACCCAAATGCATGGAGATTAATCATCTCTATGCAAGTTTTGTGGAGGGAAGTGTTTGGAGGGGATCGTCCTATTATTGTGGACGAGTTCCTCTACTACTATAAACCTTCCGAGATTCATCAATCTCCTGGCTTTTATCAATTCACAGCCAGGAGTAAAGACTGTAGACTGGTGAAATCCCTGGCCTCGTCTGACAGAAAATGGAAGACGGAGTTTTTCTTCGTCTCTGGATTCTGGGCTGGAAATCCTGTAGACGTTGGCCGGGATTCTTTTGGTCGTTTTACTGGGGACCTAGGGAACCTTCGTCCTGAGGGTAAGTCCCTTAGCTTTCCCCTTCTTTTTCCGTACCTTTCACTTATTTTTATCTCATTTAACCTTAGTTTATTTTATTACAGCTGTTGGACGACCCACTTTGAGCAAGTTATACCGTGACCGCGTCCACAGGGCTCGTCTTCACGTAGACAGGGATTTCCACTCTTTGGTCACCCTCAGACGACTAGCTAATTGGGGTTTGGGTCCTAACCCATCTAACATTGCACTTGCACACAAGATCACAGTGAGAAAAATTAAGTAAATTTTTTTGCATTCTTTAGACTTTTGCATTCCTTACATCTTTTATTTTCATTTTTCTAAGTGAATTCTCTTCGTCCCTTTACAGGAATGGCTACCATGAGAGGTAACAAGGGGAAGGAAGTAGGTGTTGAGGGGAACCGTCCTAAGTTTGAACGCCAAGCTCGTCCCACTGCTGGGGAAAAATGGAAAACCATCTCCAAACACTTGGACTTGGAGAACCTCCCCAGCAGGCGAGGTAAAAAAGTTAAGCATGGCTCGTCCCAGGTGGTCAAGCCCACTCCGTCCTCCCAGCAACCTGCCAAAGTTTATGAGGTCGACTCATCCACTCCTGTAGAGTCTACTCCGTCTAAGACCCCTCCGTCTAAAGTCGCGCCTTCCTCATCTCAACCATCCCAAAGGGCCCTTTCTAATATCATTGAAAATGAAGATTTAGCCTGGGAGCGTTTTAAAAGTGCTGTGACGGACGAGGACATTAAGGTCTACTATGACATGTCCCTGAAGGACTTTGAACACTCTGGTGTTCATGACCTCTTCAAGGTAAAATTTCTTCCTTCGTCTTGACTAAATATTTGTCATAACTAAATGTGCATTTTTCTCTCTTTTCTTTTTAACTAAACCTGTTGGTTGTTGACTTTTTCAGGGCATGTCTAAGTTTATAGCCGCGTCCAAACAGGCCACTGGGTTGGACAAGACGAGGATTTTACTGGAGACGAGGATACAGGAGCTAAAGGAAGAGGCTAGGCAATGGGCTGAAGTGGCTGCCAAGACGACGGAGGAGGCGAAGGATCTTAAGGCTTTAGTTGAGGAGTTGAAGGTTAATGCTGTAGAGAAAGATGCTCGTCTTGAAGATTTACAAAGGAAGAGGGACGAGCAGAGCATTCTCCTTTCCAGAGCCAAGGAAGATGCAGTGGCTGAGTTTAAAGCATCTAAGCAATACACAGATGCTTTGGACGCCAACTACGCAGCAGGGTTTGAAGACTTCAGGATAGACGCTGCTGAGAAATTTCCTGATGTGGACTTCAGCTCCATCATGCTTAATCTGAACCCTGCCACCACTAGCTCTCTCCTTGGTCTTGACTCCGAGGACGCCAACATAGAGGACGATGCCACAACTCAACCTCAGGACGACCCCAATCCAGACGCCTCAATTTAGAAAATACTTCAATGACTTGTTTATTATTTTCGAGTTTAGTTCCCTTTCCTTTTTCTTTTTTTTTTTAAGAAAATATATGTAACTTAAGTACATTTAATTCGTCCATGTTTAAGGACGAATCTTGATAAACAGTTAAGGGTGTTTAGGACGTTTCTTGTCCGCCCTTGAAAAACAATTAAATGTATACTGTTTGTTTTACGTGCATGGACGAGTGTTTATTTTCTATACTTAATCTCCTGTTTTACTCGTCTATATTTTATACACAAACTCAAACCATTTTTATTGTAATTCTCACTTGAGTGTAATTTGTTCATGTAAAATGGTAACAAAAACTTCACTCGAAATGGTTTAAGTAAATAAGCACTACTCGTCCTTAGACTTGCCTGTGCTTTTGTCTCGTCCATGAGATACATTCTTCTTTAAAGTAGGTGATTTAAACAAGTTCAAAACGCCCATGTTGTCTCTCGTCCATGGTATGATTAGGTATCATCTTCTACCCTCCTCCATTTTATGGACGAGCATGCCTTGGTTTTGCTTGTAATTTGATGTGCCAGCTCTATCTCGTCCTTAGCTTTGGACGAGAATGCTTTCATCCTTAGGAAATCTTGAGATTACATCTCTGCGTCCAGAGAATTTTCTCGTTTTAAGCTTTTCAACTGTTTTTAAGTCAATGTGAACAAAAAGCAGTGCTTGAATTATGGATTTACACAACATTATGTACATTCCACAAATATTGTTCATAATACATTGTTCATAGACGAGGCATGTTTTAAGAAACTAATGTCTGCCTTAAAAGAAAACCAAACACAAACCAAACCATAAACTTGTCCTTAACACAATAATAAGACAAATTAAATAAACAGTCTTTTATGTAGAATAGTTCATGGTCTTCAGACTCGTCCGAAGTCATGTTCATCTAAGCTTGCATTTTATTGATAGTACTTCCTCAAGTGTTCCACATTCCAAGGATGCTCTAACTTCCTCCCATCAAGTGCTTCCAAGTAATAGGACCCTTGTCTTTTGCAGTTGACGACTCTGTAAGGGCCTTCCTAATTTGGTCCCAACTTCCCGTGAGCTGGGTTCTTTGTTGTCAAGGAAACCCTTTTTAGGACGAGGTCTCCTACGCTGAAACACCTTGGCTTCACCATTGCATCATACTGCCTAGCCATAAGGTTTTTGTACCTTGCCATCCTTCGTTCAGCATCCATCTTTACCTCGTCTATGAGATCAAGGTTCAAATGGAGTTGCTCCTCATTATCTTTGTCTTGATACGCCGCCACTCTATGATTAGCCATATGCACTTCTACAGGTATGACCGCTTCTGTTCCATAGGCTAGCTTGAAAGGAGTTTCCCCTGTAGGAGTTCTTGTTGTTGCTCTATATGCCCACAAAACACCTGGTAGCTCATCTGGCCACACTCCCTTAGCCCCTTCAAGCCGAGTCTTGATTAACTTGAGCAAGGATCGGTTTGCAACTTCTGCTTGGCCGTTAGCTTGTGGGTGGGCTGGTGAGGAGTAGTGATTTTGAATTCCGAAATGTAGGCAAAAATCTCTAAAAAGTGCATTATCAAATTGTCGTCCGTTGTCCGATATCAGCATCCTGGGTATTCCAAATCTGCACACAATGTTCTTTCATACAAAGTTTTTGACATTCTGTTGCGTAATGTTAGCCAAGGATTCTGCTTCTACCCATTTGGTAAAATAATCAATACCAACCACGAGAAATTTCATTTGTCTCACGCCCAGTGGGAATGGACCCAGAATGTCTAGCCCCTATTGTGCTAAAAGCCAGGGGGGTCGTCATTGGAGTCAAATATTCTAATGGTTACCTGGGGACGTTGCTGAACCTTTGGCATTGGTCACAGACCTTGACGTAGGCCTTAGCGTCAGCTTGCATGCTAGGCCAATAATACCCTGCACGGACGATTTTGTGGACGAGTGATCTGGCTCCTGAGTGATTGCCACATGCTCCTTCATGGATTTCCCTTATTATGTAGTTTGCTTCATCCGGTGCCAAACACCTTAGATAAGGCTGAAAAAAAACCTCTTTATAAAGAATCTCATCCATTAGAACGTATCTGGCTGCCCTTACCCTCAGCTTTCTTACTTCGTCCTTCTCTTCTAGGAGTCATCCGTCTTTCAAGTACGACACAATTGGAGTCATCCAACTTGTCCTGCCTTCCACCTGTTGTACTTCTGGGATGTCTATACTTGGCATATATTGAATTTCATCAATTTCATCTACGGCTTCACTTGCTGAGGCTTCTTTCGCCAAAGCATCAGCTTCCATGTTTTCTTCCCTTGGGATCTGAACGAAGTTCACTTCCTCAAACTTTTTAACAAGGCGCATCACTCTGTTTAGATACTTCTTCATCCGCTCTTCCTTGGCTTCAAACACGCCATTCACCTGGCCTTTGATTAGCTGAGAATCTCCCAAGACGAGGAGTGACTCTGCTTCAACGGACTTGGCCAACTCCATCCCTTTGAGAAGAGCTTCATACTTGGCTTCATTATTAGTTGTCTAGTACTGCAAATGAACCTTGTGTTTTAATTTGTCTCCCTCTGGAGATTGTAACACCATACCTACTCCTCCTGCGTATTGTGTAGACGAACCATCCACATAAACTACCCACTTAATGTTTTCCTTCTCACCCACCTCGTCACAATTCAAAGTAAACTCTGCAATGAAATCTGCCAGAGCTTAAGCTTTTATGGCATGCCTCGGTTGATACTTTATGTCAAACTCATTGAGCTCGACGGCCCATTGGATCAAACGTCCTGCAGCCTCTAGTTTGTTCATTGCCTTCTTGAGTGGGTGATCTGTTATGACATTAATGACGTGAGCCTTAAAGTAATGCCTTAGCTTTCTAGAGGCCGTTATCAGTGCAAAAGCCAATTTCTCCATCAACGGATATCGTCCTTCTGCTTCCCTCAGTGCTCTGCTGGTATAGTACACAGGTCTTTGTACCTTGTCTTCCTCCCTTACTAATGCTGAACTCACAGCATGTGGGGTGACTGCCAAATATAAATACAATTCTTCCCCTTGCACGGACGGGCTTAACAAAGGTGCCTTGGTGAGGTATGTCTTCAAATTTTCAAAAGCTTTTTGACACTCGTCAGTCCATTCAAATGCTCTTTTAAGAACCTTAAAAAACGGCAGGCACTTGTCAGTAGCTTTAGAAACAAACCTGTTGAGGGCAGCGACTCATCCGGTGAGGGACTGGACTTCTTTAACACTGCTCGAAGGCTTCATATTCAATATTGCTTGGATTTTATCAGGGTTTACTTCGATTCCTCTGTAGGAGACCATAAACCCCAGAAATTTTCCTGATGATACTCCAAAAGCACATTTGCTAGGATTCAACTTCATGTGATACTGCCTCAGTGTATTGAATGTTTCCTGCAAGTCATCTAGATGCTTATCCTCGTCCTGAGTTTTTACCAACATATCGTCTATATAGACTTCCATATTCCGCCCGATCTGTGGACGAAACATATGGTTGACTAGTCGTTGGTACGTTGCTCCAACATTTTTCAAACCGAAAGGCATCACTTCATAACAAAATAATCCCTGACTGGTGACAAAGGACGTCTTCTCTTGGTCCGCTTCATCCATCCTAATCTGATTATATCCAGAGAATGCATCCAGGAAACTGAGCAACTTATGGCCTGCAGTAGAATCTACCAGCTGATCAATGCATGGTAACGGGTAACTATCCTTAGGACAAGCCTTGTTTAAGTCAGTGAAATCAACACACATCCTCCACTTGCCGTTCGCCTTCTTGACCATGACCACATTGGCCAACCAGTCAGGATAGTATACCTCTCGAATAAACTTCGCTGCAATTAACTTCTGAACTTCCTCCTTAACAGCATTATCTCTCTCTGGGGCAAACACCCTCTTCTTTTGTCGCACTGGTTTGGAGGAAGGGCATACACTCAGACGGTGGGTAATGACACTAGTGTTGTGAAATTTTAAAGTACTCGCAAGTGTATGAACCATACCGAAGTATAGTTTGACAAGAACGAGGTCGAACCCACAGGGACTTGAATGAATGTAGGAAAATTAAATCAAATCTTAACCAAATTAATCCTAATCTAGTTTAATTAAAAATTGGTTGTTTTTAAATTAAATAAACTAAGCAAATAATAAAATTAAGCAAATAGTTAAACTAAGCAAAAGATATAAAGCAATAAAAAGATGTAAATAATCAAGGGAAAGGAATTAAGGTTTTGGAATCCGCCTTGTTAATTCGTATCAGCATATATTTATGATCATTAATTTTTCCCAACTCACTACATGATAATCTAGAAATCAATCTTGCTACCATGGAAAATATCATCATTAACACTTATGTTTAAAAATCTAAAGCATGTTCTTCTTCGCTTCTTAAATATAAAATTAAATCATCAATTGTATTTGTAGCCAAACAAATCACAAGATATATCCAATTCTAAAAATCAAATCATAAATTGTATCCATTGACAGACAAATCACAAGCGATATCCAATTTTATAATCAAGAATTAACAAACCAAGCATTCAATTAATTAAGACAAATCCTAAATCATGAGAAAAACATGATTGAACTCATATGTAGAATCCCATCTTAGTCAATTGATATGAAGCAAGAACAATTTAAATCATTAAAGAACAACTATTATGGGAAAAATTAAATCACATAAATAATACTAGTAATCCTTAACAAGGTTTCATCCTCAACCCTAATTATAAATTTAGCTACTCATGGTAATTGAAATAAACAAAAGAATAAAATATTAAACATTAAACTAGACAAATTAAATAGAGAAAGAAATAGTCACAATGCTATCATGGAGAAAAGCTACAGAGAAGCCACATGCGGCACTGGCTCTTGCTCCAATTTTCTGTTTTGCATGTCAGCCCTAGCACTAGCCTCAGTCCCCCCTGAATTTTGCCCTAAAAAGCCTTTAAATAAGTCAATGAATCCTATTACAAGTTGAATTCCCGTTGGAGAAAATCCCAGACTTTTAGGCTTTACTTAACCGACTATTTAGGCCCACTTAACGTCATAATTAGGGCTTTTGGTAAACTACAAAGTTGTAGCCCTTTAAGTTAACTTTCCAGACCAACTTGAATCATCTCAATTGGACATCTGAGCCGAAAGTTATGCCGAAAATACTAACTAATGTGCAGGCTGGAATCCTAATCCGAATTGGACTTGGATTTGGTGCAAATTTCCTTTGATTCCTTACTTCAATTGGACTTAAATTTAATATTCATGCCTGGCTGGATGTAAATTGGCTTGATTCAATTGGCCTAGCCCCACTTTGCATGTAAAGCCCTTGTTACCTGCAACACAAAGATATTATATAATCAGCCACAAAATAACATAAAAGTAAGGCCAAATATGTAGATATGTGAGTACTTTATTGTATATATTTCTGGGGCAAACACCCTCTTCTTTTGTCGCACTGGTTTGGAGGAAGGGCATACACTCAGACAGTGGGTAATGACATTAGGATCTATACCCAGCATGTCTTCGTGACTCCATGTGAACACATCTCTGTTTCTTTTCAAAAAACAAATGAGATCTTTCTTGATCTTCGCTTCTAGATCTGCTCCAACCCTGGTACACCTCTCAGGGTTATCATCATCTAAAGGAATATTTTCCAACGCTTCAATGGGTTCTGCCACAACTTTCTTTTCTTCGATAGTCATCGTTTGAACTTGCTCGTCCGCAGCCAACATGGCTAGATAACACTCTCTTGTTGTTAATTGGTCTCCCTGTACTTGGCCTACCCCATGTTCCGTTGGGAACTTGACCGACAAGTGGTAAGTAGATGTAACTGCCTTCCACCAATTTAGGGTTGGCCTTCCAATTATTGCATTGTAAGAAGACGAACAATCAACTACAAGGAAGTTCACCTCCTTGGTAACTTGCTGTGGATATGCCCCCACTGTCACTGGTAATGAAATACTACCCATGGGTTGCACCTTCATTCCACCAAAACCCACTAGGGGGAGAGCTCGATGGACGGAGCAAGTCTCATCCTAACCTCATCTGCTGAAAGGCTGGATAGTACAAGATATCAACAGAACTCCCATTATCTATCAACACCCTTCTAGTCTTGTAGTCCGCAATAAGGAGGGTGATGACAATAGCATCGTCATGAGGGTGATGGACTCTCTCTGCATCCTCGTCCGTGAAGGTGATCGCCTGCTCGTCCGTAGTCCCTGCACTCGGTGATAGTCCAGAGAGCTGAACGCTCTGCACTGCTCTCAAGTATGCTTTCTTTGACTTAGATGATTGTCCTGCTAAACTGCCCCTCAGAATGATCCTTATTTCTCCGAGCGGTGGTCGTGACGATTCTTCTACCTTCGCTTTCAATTTCTCGTCTTTGTGGTCTCGTCCAAGGAAATTTTTCAACTTCCCTTGTCTGATGAGATTCTCAATCTGCTGCTTCAGATCGAAGCACTCGTCCGTGTTGTGCCCGTGGTCTCTGCGGAAGCGACAATACTTATTCCTATTGCGCTTGTTGGGATCCCCCTTCATCTTCTCTGGCTACTTCAAAGAAGGCTCGTCTTTAATTTGCATAAGAACTTACTCAAGTGGCACGTTCAAGGGGGTATACTGTTAATTTCGTGCTAAAAGGCCTGCTTTCTTTTCTCGATCCCTCTTATCTTCCGTCCGTCCCTTCTTAGGACAAGGGCCCTGTTCCGACTAACGCGTTGTGTTGGCTTCAACCTCCTCAACTCTCTTGCTCTTCTTGGCTATGATAGCATCCTCTGCATTCATGAAGTTTTGGGCTGAATGAACTAGCTCAGCCATAGTTTGAGGCGCCTGCTCATATAACTTATGGATAAACAAATCAGAATGAACGCCATTATAAAATGCTGCCAGGAGGAGTTTATCATCCACCTCATCCACCGCCAAGGCATCCCTGTTGAAACGCGTGATGAAGGACCGCAAACTCTTATTCTCCCCTTGCTCTATGGTTAACAAGCTGGACGAAGAACGTTTGTGCCTCTGCCCTCCAATAAAGTTGTTGACGAACAACTTACTTAGCTCTTCAAAGGACGTCACTGTATTAGGATGTATTTTGCTAAACCACACTCGCGCAGGTCCTTTTAGGGTAGTAGGAAAAGCTCTGCACATTATTTAATCTGGAACTCCTTAAAGATGCATAGTAGTTTTGAAGGTGGTAATATGGTCAAAAGGATCTCGCGTCCCGTCATACGAATCTAAAGGAGGCATCTTGAACTTAGGTGGCAAAGGATGAGCATTGATGGACGACACAAAGGAGGAATCAGTCCTGTGAACTAAGTCTTCCACAGGGTTTGCTTTCCTTATGTTTTCTCTCATCTCGTCCATGACCCTTCTCATTTGATCCATTTCTCTTTCCAAATGAGGTACCCTCCGTGAAATGGTACCTCTTGACTGATTTTCAGTTTCAGCATTCCTTTCCTCCTCTTGACTCTGGGCCCGTTCTCCAGCATTCCATTCATGAGGCTGCTTCCTTAACTCAAGTTGTCTAACCAACTCTTGGTTTTGACGAGTTAACTCTGCCATAGCAACAACCATGGATTGCATATGTTGGAATGAGGGGGGTTGCATAGTGGGTGCTGACTGATGGTCGCGGTGAGGGTTGCTAGATGCGTCCCTGCTTTATTGAGGGCCTGGACTCGTAGCCCTAGATCTTATCCGAACCATTTCAACCCTTGATTGGAGAAAGAAACTATAGAACTTAATAAATTAAGTCCCAATGACAACAGATTTTTTACGTTTTCTTCCCCACAGTCGGCGCCAACTGATAAATTCTAAGGGATCAGTGAGCTGAAAAATCTTCGAATGCTCTTGATCTTGAGTAATGAGTCCTGGAAAACCAAAGCAAATCAGAGAAGACCGGTGGAAGCCGGCCTTTAATTCTCCGATGGTAAAGTTAGTAGATTGAAGGAAAAAATGAGCCCTCAAGACTTCCTTAACTTCTTATCTAGAATTTACCAAAAGAGAAAAAGTCCCCTTACCTCTACCCAGAAGGGCCTTTATATAGCGTTAGAAATTGGTTATTTCTCCTAATCGTCGTAGAGTTTGGAGGATTCAAAGGGTAACTTCCTTAACTGTCACAAGAGTCACCTCTTCGGGAACTGAGTTGGGATTCAAGCAATATGACTTTTGGTTGAAAGTGTACTTAGTCTAACTCTTGGTGAATTTGCCTCGTCCATCATTAAGGAAGGACGAGGTTCACTGTCCACTCGTCCTTCATTGGACGAGTGTATAGAAGAAGAAGAATGGTGGTAAAGGAGGGACGAATGTACCAACCATTTGCTCTCCGCTCTGAACATTGCTATGGACGGCCTTATGGACGAGTGATTGACTTGGTGTTTTTCTTGCACCATCAACTTCAAATATGTTAGTTTGCCACAATGAGCTTAAACAACTAGCTATGGTGTAGGGGTTCGTGTGTTGATTAAAAATAACTCTACTAGAACCCAAGTTCTAGACGTGGTGCATGCAAATGGTTTATTTTTTATGATTTAAAAGTCAAGCTCTGACTGTTATCATCTGGATTAACTGCAATTCAAGAGGTTCACTAATTATTTGAAAATTGCGGTTTTAGATGCTTAAAAAACTAGAAGTAAGATAAATATTTGAAAAGATAGACTTTGGGTGATTACTCTTGTTTGGTGTGGTTTCTCTTTGCCATTAGAGAAGAGATACTCATTAGTCCATACTTTTCTAGGCGTGGTGCATGCAAATGGTTTATTTTTTATGATTTAAAAGTCTAGCTCTAACTGTGATCATCCAGTCTAATTGTAGTTCAAGAGGTTCACTAATTATTTGAAAATTGCAGTTTTAGATGCTTAAAAATCTAGAGGTAAGATAAATATTTGGAAAGATAGACTTTGGGTGGTTACTCATGTTTGGTGTGGTTTCTCTTTGCCATTAGAGAAGAGATGCTCATTAGTCCATACTTTTCTAGGCATGGTGCATGCAAATGGTTTATTTTTTATGATTTAAAAGTCTAGCTTTGACTGTGGTCATTCAGTCTAACTGCAATTCAATAGGTTCACAAATTATTCGAAAACTGCGGTTTTAGATGCTTAAAAAATTGGAGGTAAGACAAATATTTGAAAAGATAGGCTTTGAGTGGTTACTCCTATTTGGTGTGGTTTATCTTTGCCATTAGAGAAGAGATACTCATTAGTCCATACTTTTCTATTAAAGGTTTGTTTGTGGTTGCCTCACGTTACTTGTTACTTCTCCCAACTTGAACTAACTGAAATTTTATATTGTGGCGTGAACTCTGTGGATGAAAGTAAAGTTGAAAGCTGAACAATGTTGTTGCACTTAAGTATTAATAATCATTTGTTAGCACGTGTAGTTATTGGCGTGTATGAGTTAATATTAGTGGTTTACAGCTGTCATTCTCTTGTTAATTAGGCGATTAGAGTTTGTTAGTTAGTTAAGTTTCTCTCTTTTCTCTGTTTCGTGTATATAAGGCAGAGGCACAATGTAAATTAATTAAGCTTTTCATTTCTGTTTCTATTCAGTGAAATTGGTTTCTTCCAATAGTTTCTAGAACAATTTCTTAACATGGTATCAGAGCTTCAATAGGTCATCCATGGCTTCCACTTCCAACACAGCTTCAGAATCAAATCTAATTCCCACCAATACTTCTAACACTGCAAATCACAGATCTTCCAATTAGTCACTTCCAACAGATGATGCAAATACCAATCCATCAAGCCTTTACTTCATTCCACCTACAGATGTTGTCCTTGTTTCTGAACCACTGATTGGTCCTAAAAACTATCTCAATTGGTCAAGGGCTGTATTTCTGTCATTGAGTGGAAGGAACAAGTTTGGCTTCCTTGGTGGTTCGATTTCCATACCTGATCTCTCTCATCCTTTGTACAATGCTTGGCACAGAGCAAACACTACCATTCTTTCATGGTTAGTGAATTCCTTGAGCAAAGATCTTGCTACTAGTGTGATGTCTATTCACACTATGAGGGATTTGTGGATTGACATGCGTGATAGGTTTTCACAGCCTAATGTTCCAAGATTCTTTGAGGTTCAGAAAGAAATTTCAAAACTTTCACAAGGTTCACTCACAGTAAGTTCTTACTTTACCAAATTCAAGATTTTGTGGGATGAACTTATGCATTATCAGTCATTTTCTGCTTGCACTTGTACCTGTACTTATGGTTCTCAACAAAATCAATTGAATGCTCAACAAAAAGATCAAGTTTTTCGTTTTCTCATGGGACTTAATGACAGTTATTCCACTATTAGTAGTCAGATTTTGATCACTGAGCCCTTACCTGCACTCAATAAGGCATATTCTTTGATTTTGCAAGAAAAAAAACGTAGGCAGATTAGTCAAGCTAACTTGGTCGTTGAAGCAATAGCTTTGTGTGCTAACAATTCTAATCCTAAAGGATTTTAAGGTCATCAAGGTTGGAATCAAAGGGGAACTCATGGAGGTCAAGGTGCAAAAGGTGGTAATTCTAAGAAGGAGAGGCCTGTCTGTACATACTGTGGAATTGTGGGTCACGTAGCTGATAAATGCTACAAATTGCATGGTTATCCTCCAGGATATAAGCACAAAGGGAAGGCTTCTACCCATCAAGTGTCTAGCAATGGAAATCTTAGCAATTTCTTTTCCAATAATGGTAATTTTGGGAATTTTGCTTCTCCACCCATGCTGGGGTTTACTAATCAATCTGAGATAATGCATTACTCACCACAGCCTCTAGGAGCACAGTCTCAATTGAACTTGTCACAATCACAGTTCAATGCTCCTCAATGCCCTATTACTCGGAATCAATGTAAGCAGCTACTTTCCTTCCTTGCCTCTCAGTCATTCAAGGAAGCTGCCACATCTCAGCCCACATCTACACATCAGGTTGCCTTTGTCCTATCTCCTTTGTCTAATGCAATTGCTACTGCTAGCACTAGTTCAACCATGCCTTACTTTGCCAATTTTTCAGGTAATCCTTTTTGGTTGCCTCCTAACCTTTCTCATTCCATTTTTTCTGCCCATATCATAGATAGACAAGCCTGTAAGTCTAATGATTGGATTACTAACACTGGTGCAACAGACCATATGGTCCATTCAATTTCTTGCCTAACCACAATTACATCCACCATTAATACCTTTGTCTATTTACCCAATGGAGAGAAGGCTTTGGTTACTCATATAGGAACAAGTCATATCTCAGACAACCTTATACTCTATGGAGTTTTATGTGTTCCATCCTTTACATTTGATTTGATATATGTCAACCAGCTCACAAAATCCCTTTTTTGTTGTCTTGTGTTCCTTGGTTCCTTTTGCTTTATCCAGGACCTAGCTAATTGGAACATGATTGGACTAGATAAAGCATCAAAAGGCCTATATCTGATCCAACACAGAGTTCCACCTCCATCTGTGCTTGCTGCTACTTCCAAGGTTCCTATCTCCATTCCTTCTGTCAGATTCATTAGTGTCAATGCTGATTTATGGCATTTTCGTTTAGGGCATCATTCTTATACCAAGTTGTCTTTGCTTAATAATCTTGTATCTATTTTACCAACTAATAAGACTGTATGTTGTGACATTTGTCATTTTTCTAAACAAAAGAGACTATCCTTTCCTACTAGTCAACATGTATCTTGTTGTGTGTTTGATCTTGTACATTGTGATCTTTGGGGGCCTTTTTCAGTTCCCACTATTGAGGGTTACAAGTTCTTTCTTACCATTGTGGATAACTATTCTAGGTGTACCTGGGTTTATTTGCTTAAATCTAAGTCAAAAACACCAGCTCTTATTCAATAGTTTTCTATCAGGGTTGAAACTCAATTCAATGTCAAAATTAAGTGTATTAGGAGTGACAATGGCACAGAATTTATCATGAAGGATTTTTTCAAATCAAAAGGCATCTTGCATCAATTATCTTTTGTTGATACTCCTCAACAAAATGCAATTGTTGAGAGAAAGCATCAACACATTTTAAATGTTACAAGAGCATTAAGGTTCCATTCTTCTTTACCTTTAAAACTGTGGGGTGACTGCATTCTCATTGCAGTATACCTTATAAATAGGTTACCCTCCAAGCATTTAAACAACAAAACTCCTTATGAAATGCTTTTCAAACAACCTCCTTCATATGGCCATATTAGAATTTTTGGCTGTTTGTGCTTTATTTCTACTCTTAGTCACAACAAACATAAATTTGCACCAAGAGCTCGAAAATGTATTTTCCTAGGATATCGACATGGTATTAAAGGATACAAAGTTCTAGATTTGGAGTCAAATTCTATTCATGCCTCTAGGGATGTAGTTTTCTATGAAACTATTTTTCCTTTTGCTTCTACCTCATCTTCTTCCCACTTCTCATCTAATTCTTCCATTGATGCTTATCATGATTCTTTCATTTTTCCTCATTCAGTTCATGATTACCCTTTTCAAATTCCTCTTTTCAACAACCTCTTGTTTTTCCTTCTGCTGATTCTACAGATTAGATTCCTACTTCTTCACTTCAATCTAATTTGCCACCTCCTACTTTTGATCTTATTTCTAAGACTGACATTGTTTTTGTATCAGTTCCTAGGCCTAATTCTCCATTACACCTCAAAAAATCAACCAGACCACAAAAGCCTCCTTCCTACCTCCAAGATTATTCTTGCAAGTTTGTCACTTCTAAACCTTTGTCTGGTGAGCCTTATGATATTTTTGCTTGTCTTACTTATGCTAATATCAGTAAGAACTATAGGCAATTTGTCATGGCAGTTGATTCTTCTTCACTAGACCCTACTTCCTTTTTCTGAGGTAGTCCAATCTTCTGATTGGAGGGCTGCTATGGATAAGGAGATTGCAGCTCTTGAACTCACAAATACATTGACTTTAACCCCTCTTCCTCCAGGTAAAGTTTCTATTGGATGTAAGTGGATTTATAGAACCAAATATAGGTCTGATGGCTCAATTGAAAGACACAAGGCTCGTTTAGTAACTAAGGGTTATACTTAGAGAGAGGGCCTTGATTACACTGACACTTTCTCTCCTGTAGCTAAGTTAGTTTCTATCAAGATGGTCTTGTCTATGGCTGCTGTCAAATGGATGTCAATAATGCTTTTCTACATGGTGAGTTGGCTGAGGAGGTTTATATGAGTCTCCCACCTAGTTTTCACAGCAAGGGGGATTGTGTTTCTCATTCTAATTCTTCTAAATCTGCTCCTTTGGTTTGTAAGCTCAACAAGAGTCTTTATGGTTTAAAGCAAGCTTCAAGGCAATGGTTAGCCAAGTTTTCTTATACATTGTTGAATTTTGGTTTTGTTCAATCTAAGGCTGACTACTCTCTTTTTTCCTACACTAAAGGATCCTTTTTCATAGTTCTACTAGTCTATGTAGATAACATTTTTCTCACTGGTAATGATCCTGGTTGCATTAGTGCTTTGAAGCTCTTACTTGATACTAAGTTTGGCTTGAAAGATTTGGGTTCTCTAAAGTATTTTCTGGGTCTTGAGGTTACTAGAAGTGACAAGGGGAACAGTTTGAATCAAAGGAAGTACTGCTTGGAGATTTGCAAGATACAGGGTTTTTAGGGTCTAAACCAGTCAGAACACAAATGGAACAGAACTTGCACCTATCAAAGGTTCTTCCAGATGCTAGTCAATACAGTAAACTGATTTGAAGATTGTTATATCTTACTCTGACTAAACCTGATATCACCTATGCAGTGCATAGGTTAAGTCAGTTTCTAGCTGAACCAAGAGAGCCCCACATGTTCGCAGTCAATAGGGTACTTCAATATTTGAAGGGGAGACCAAGCAGAGGTTTGTTCTTCTCTAGTAGCTCAAGTATGCAAGTTAAAGCCTTCTATGATGCAGATTAGGCAGGCAACCCAAATACCAGAAGATCCATCACAGGCTATAGTGTGTTTTTGGGTGATTCTTTAATCTCTTGGAGGTCCAAGAAGTAAAGCACGGTCTCTAGGTCTTCAACAGAGGCCGAATACAGGGTAATGGCCATTGCAACACGTGAAATTGTTTGGGTTCTTCAGTTGTTAAGAGACTTGAGAGTTGATCATCCAAGTAGTGCTCAATTGTTTTGTGATAATCAGGCTAAATTACATACTGCAGCAAATCCAATCTTCCACAAAAGGACAAACATATATAGAAGTTGATTGTCATTTGGTGAGAGACAAGATTACAAAAGGTGTGATCAAAACATTCTATGTTTCAAGCCAATTTCAAATAGTAGACATCTTTACAAAAGCATTGGGACTTCCAGATTTTAGCAGGTTAATTGCTTGGGGTTAATAGATATTTACTCACCAAAGCTTCAGACTACTGATGATCAAGTCACTGAACTTATGGTTCATGACTTGAGGGGGAGTGTTGAGACTTTTGCTAAGAAAGAAGAAGGTGTAGTCAAGAAAAACGAAGACTTGAAGGAATGCACTGAAAATAAAACAAAGCAAAATGACACGGCTGAGACTAAAAGGAAGAAAGTAAAGTTGAAAGCTAAACGATGTCGTTGCACTTAAGTATTAATACTCATCTGTTAGCATGTGTAATTATTGGCACGTATGAGTTAATATTAGTGGTTTACAGCTGTCATTCTCTTGTTAATTAGGCGATTAGAGTTTGTTAGTTAGTTAAGTTTCTCTGTTTTCTCTGTTTCGTGTATATAAGGCAAATGCACAATGTAAATTAATTAAGCTTTTCATTTCTGTTTCTACTCAGTGAAATTGGTTTCTTCCCATAGTTTCTTGAACGCTTTCTTAACGGTGGAATTATAAGATTGTTGTTCAAATTAATGGAAAATGAAAAAATTGGACACTGCACCCAAGTCGATTTCAAGAAATGTGACGTTATTTTGATAAATTAATTACGTAATATGTACCATATTTTGCAGGCAAATATGATTTGAGGGTCATGTAACGGAGCCGACGCCGTAAAGTAACATCCATAATGAAGTTTTGGAAATTTAAAATTTTCATCACTTTGTCAGATGAATGGACACATGCATCTGTACAAAAACAGCTGCATGACAACATTGACTTTTATTATACGTTATATATTCTCTGAAAAATAGTGTTATAATGTGAAACTGAAAAACATTCTCCTACATGAATCCTGGCTTATGAAGTTATGATAATTGAAATGAGAAAGAATATCCGTTAATGATTTCAATTGATAAAACAGCTCGACTGTTAAAGAAAATTAATGGCGGTAGTTGCTTAAAGAAGTGGTTGACAACTCTATTAAATATGAAAGATTCTAACAATAATGATGAGAACAAATCACATAATCATAATGATAAACCAGCAAGGACATAATTTAATTATTATAGACCAACTTCTGGTACAATTGTAGTGTAAATGGCTTTAATTTGATGGAGAAATGAAACTACACATGATATTATCTGATCTCTCTATTAGGAAAATCAGATTTGAATTCTGTCTTTATTTATTGTAACAATTAAAAAAAATGATTTAGGGGTAATTCAAATTTTATGTACAATAATTAGATTAAACACTAAGAAATATAGACACTTTATTTAGGATGTCATACTCGTGTCGTATCCATGTTATACTTGTGTTATACCGACCATTTTATACTATAATTTTTTAAAAATTAATCGTATTATTGTGTCATATTTGTGTTCGAATCTATAGTCGTGTCATTGTCTGTGGATGTGTCTATGCATCTTAGATTGATCATGAGCTAAGCAAAAGCATAATTTATATCATAGAAGGGATATATAATTTAGAACAAAACTGTAAAAACAATAATTACAGAGAATAAAAATACAGGGTCTGATCTGAGTCTGTAAGATGAAGTGAAATAATGACAACTAGGATAAGGAAAAAAAAAGAAAAGGAGAATAGAGAATATTTGTATGATTAAGCATGTGACTTGGGTACAACCACATCGACATCACCAGTCACAACAACCGAAATTTGTGGGGACTTGCTGCTTGTCGTGTTTCTTCAAATCCTGTAACGGAACAGATAAAAGCAGTGGACAATGTCATATAAAAACATTTTAGCCCCTAGAATTTCATTTCATGTCAGCACTTCCATGTCTTTGCTTATCTTCTTCTGACGCTCTTGGATTCCCTTTTATCCCTTTGCCTTCAACCAAAAGATTAATTATTAACTGTAACTATCTTACAGATGTGGCATGCTGCTTCTGCTTGTTTAGCTTAACTGACATACGCGTCAACTATCAGTCTAATTTTCCTCCATTCTAAGAGCAAATCATAATATCAAATTATTCTTTCTCCAAAAAAAAAAAAAACTTCAAACACTATCATAACTATCATTTAATAATAAATAATATATATATATATATATTTATGATGTGACAATGAAGCCTTAGTTCATGCACGGACTAAGGTAATCATTTGCAAAGATGGATGATTGTCCACGCCATCTACCTTCAGGGTGGTTACTAGTGAGCCCAAAATGAGAGAGTAATTTGGTGTGTGTTATCTAGCTATTGATACTCAATCACATTGTTGGTGGACTAATTTAATGGATATAGTATCTTCTTTCCCTCATTAAACTCATACCATCAAGAATATTATTCCACTAAGCCCTAGACTACCTCAAGATCATCTTACTTGAGTATGTAATAAAGTTAGAAATTTTACTATAGATGATGCTTATTGTAATCTTGGTAAGACTCTATCAGATTCTCAAAAATTTATTAAAAAAAAATTTAAAGAAATCTCTTTTACCCCGTCATGTGATGATTCATAAAATCATTCACGTGTATTATTTAAACAAAACAAATGACTAAAATTACACATGAATGTTTTATCAGTTTCTACTCTTCTTTATTGTTTTAAATAGTTGTGCATGAACTGTGAATTCAAATTTATAAACTTTTTATGAAGATTTTGAATGCAGATAAGATGCGTGTCCTCAAACAAAAGATCTCAGTGGATATAAATGAGAAAGTGAGTGAAATTTTCTCTTGGATGGAGAGGTGACAAGGATTGTCTTGTCTAGTTAAAAAGGGTTTTTATTCTTTTACCATAAAGTCTAGTGAAATTATTACATTTGCCTGACAGGCTCCTCCACTCTCATAGTCGTAGAGGATGGATCCCACCCTGTGTGGAAATTGGAATCCATGAATGGAATTTCGAGGATTCAACCAAGACACAATTATTTCTCTTACACATGAATTTGCATTAAACCATCACCCAATAAAATTTGTTCAATTGAATGACATTACCTGCTTTCTTCATTGCCTTTCCGTACAATTTATGACTCCTCAAAATGTCATAAATTTTGAGCTTCTTCCTTGTACTTAAGGGTCGTCAATGGGCCTGTCGAGTTGGCCTGGCCCATTTTTACTTGGCCCAAAGGCACAATGAGTTAGATATAATGGGCTATTAACTAGTTAACAGGCCGGGTCGGGTTAGGCCGAAAGAGAAAACCCTAGTCCACGACCCTACCCATGGGCAATGCCCATTTTGTCTTTAACGGGTTAGGCTACTAGGTTGGGCCTAATGGGCTACTCATAAGATTGTGTTAGCATATTATTTTATTATTTTTAGAAATAAATAATCAATTTTTAATAAGGGACGAATAATCAATCTAGTTTTTTTAAAGGAAATAATCAAAGAATTTAATATTTAATAACAATTTTTTTTTATAGTCAAATCTATTTAATTTTTTGTTTTGTTGATGGAAACTTATTAAATTTTTTTTAATTAGGGCTTCAAATAGATTTTTATTTTATCTTTAATAAAAAAAAAATCAAATGGTTAACTTAAATTTGCTAGACTATTAGAAAAATATATATTTAGTAAACTAAGTTTAGCACAATTATTTTAAGTATCTTAGTAGTTGGGAGAGTTCTCTTAAGAAATTCTATTATAATATTTCACGATCAATCCTTCATACACTTCCTATATATTTTTGTTAAAAATTCTAAGTTATTGGACTAGGCAATAGGTTGGGCCAATGGACTGGGCTACTGGGCTAGCCCACTGGGTGCCAATGGGCATAAAAACTAGCCCACGGCCTAACCCACTGGGCTAGTGGGCTACCCATGGGCCTCAATAACAACGGGCCGGGCCACCCATTAGCCCAATGGGCTGTCAAATTTTTAGGTCGGGCCGTGAGCCATGAGCTATTTGATGACCCTTACTTGTACTTCTTGTCCCATCTTATTAAATGGATTCTTCTACCTTTTATCATCCTAAATACGCCATGGTATATTGGGCTCAAACATACAAAACTATATGATTAATATTAAGGTTGAGCTATATCAACAAGCTGGAATAGCTCAGTTGGTTAGAGCGTGTGGCTGTTAACCACAAGGTCGGAGGTTCAAGCCCTCCTTCTAGCGGTATAAGATTTTTTTTCTTTTTTTTTTCTTCAACCACAAAGCCCAAGCTCGTATACTTATGAGTTATGACCCACAAAGAACGGGCCTCTTTTCTGGACCAACCCAGTTGTGGGCTTAGAATTATGGACCGTGCTAATTTACTATAAGAGCCTTTTGGGTTTTAGCTGTAGGCTGTGGTGTCTTAACCACTCCGAGTGCAATCTCCAAGAAAATGGCACACAATTTAATGAAAATATTTTAAACTAAGAGCACGATTAGTACATTAAATATATATTATAATAGGAATAATAATCTTTATTACTGAAAATAAAATATGTTATAATGGAATAATTAAATATATTCATTAGTTTGATTGTGAGTTATAATATTAAAATAAAACTTATAATTTATTTTAAGAAATATCTAATTCATATAATTATATTTCCTAAAAAATAATATATTTAAAATTTAGAGAGATAGTTATGTTTTGATGATTTTTTTTATTTCCATAATTCTTAGATAGATATGGAAAGTTTATTTATATGGAAATATATTAATATTATAAATTATTACATCTACTAAGGAATGAAAATTATTAGGTACTCCCGGAGTACCATAAATGCATAATTCCCTCTCTCATATGAATGGTGAGTCCTACCATGAATTTAATTAGTAAGACCCACCATTCATGTGAGATGAGGGAATACGCATTTATGGTACTCTGAGAATATACAATAATTTTTCACTAAGGAATAGATATTATAACCCTTTTAGAGAGGAATAGTTATTCCTGATTTTAAAGAATAGCTATTCATAAGGAATGACTATTCCTTATAATAAAAACATAACTAAATTATTGAATAACAAACCCATAGAAATAACCGTTACATGCCTATTGTGCTCTAAAAGGTTTGGTGTGAGGATTGATAAGGATAACATTCAAACTTCAGCTAACTGCTAAAAAAGAAAAGAAAAGATAATGATGTGTTTTAAAAATAAAACTCGAAAATTTTGTCAAAAGGTTGTGTAACTCTTCGTAATGGGGTTTGAAAGTGGAAAGTCAAAAGGTTGTATTAGAACAACAGATTGGTAGCATAGGGTGGAAATTCTATAATTCCAGAACAAGATTTACATCATCTAACACAATCTGTAACCAAAAAGAATAAAAATAAATGTAAGAAAGACAGCTTAATATTGATTGTCCTAAATTAAAAAAATGATATCAAACCAGGGTCGGCACCACCTTTAGGTGCGGGCGGTCCCAGGACCACCCTAACCTAAAAAAAAATTAATATATAATCATTTTTTAAAAAAAAATTATATATAATAATTTTAAAAATTTTATTTGTCTACCCTTTAAAAAAAAATTGGGAACACCCTCAGTTTTTTTTTTTTTATGCCAATAAAGTTAAATTTTGCTCCATAATTTATTCTACATTCAGTAGATGAATAATTGCTTGGTTATATACATCGAAAGAAATGTAACTTGTAACATTGATAAATGATAATGAGACTATCATGCAATGATTTCAAAATATTAAAAATCGTAAAAGGCAATTGTAAACTTTATGTATTTGCATTTTTTTTTATTGTTGTTGTTGTCAATATATGAATTTCTCTTTTTATTAGATTGTATAATTTATGTTTTCTAAAGAACACCCTGAGAAAGATTTCTGGAGCCATCACTATATCAAACTCTTTGACGAAGGATGGATTTCATTAAAAGTTTAAGGGGCTAAACAAGATATGGATAAGGAACCCCTACTTATATTTCTATACATATCACTTACATGCAAAGATTTGTTTGACTTCTTCCTAATAATCACTAATGCGTGTTGCACTTGCACGCTTTAATTCATAGAAAATACTAGCGTTATAAATTATTTTACAATTTTTTTTTTCAAACTACTGATATGATGATTGGTTATTGATAAATGAAAAAAAAAATGATGTTATTGGTGGATTCAAATGAGAACCAGTAGGAATGTAAAAATGTTTTAAAATATTTTGTGACTATAGCATTACCTAACATGTAAACTGATATTATATATTTTTTTACTTTAATAAACATTGAAATCATAGAAAATTATTAGGTATTCTCGAAGCATGAAGAAATTGTGCTCCCTTCTCTCACATTCATTATAAACTCCACTATGAATCATTGTTATTAATACCGTTTCGGACCCCGTTTCGGTTTGTCCAGTGGAATGGAATATTTCGGTACCGGCCGATTTCGGTGTACCGTTTCAGGGTGTTTCGGGGTTCTTAAAAAATAATTTATATATATCCTTGTTGAACATAAAATTGTCAATTCTAATAAATAAATAACTAAATATCAAATAATACAAATCATTTAGTCTTAACTCTTAAGTCTTAAACATCAATATAACATCACACAATAAGAAGATTTACAAGACACTAACTAAATATAAAAAAAATACAAGATTTACTCCTCCTCCTCATCATCATCCATGAGAGAATGATCAAATTCATCATCAAAAGAACTCCCAAGAACTACCAACACCCATTGGACTTTTACTCTTTTTTTTTTTTTTTTTAATAATAGGCCAAATCCGGTACCGGCCGGAATTTGCATCTCGGCCGGAATTGGCCGGAATTGACCGGAATGGCCGGAATGGACCGGAATGACCCGGAATTTGACCCGAGGTGGAACGTGAGTATTCCGGTACCGGTTTGCATACCGGTACGAAAAATTCCGGCCGTTCCGGCCGGAACGGAACGGAATCAATAACAATGGTATAAATATGAAAGAAAAAAACTTTATTTTACATATTTTGATAGTACTTAAAAATTACTCTAAAATTATTGGCATATCTTTATAATTAAGTAAAATACAATTAATTCTCCCAAATTTGGGCTAATATCAACCGACCTCGAAATTGGAGATAATGATAACAAAATTTCGGGAGTATTAATTGTATTTTATCTTTTTTCCAAAAGCAAAAGAGAACCACAAATTGACTGCCATACTATAAATAAAGGACATGTTAACAACTCCATCTTGCACCCATCAGTTATACATTTATAGACAAACAAAATGAATCAATTTAATAAAAACGTATCGCCATTGTTGTTGCTTGCACTGTTTATAACTGTTACTACTTTCTCTATGAATGCAGAAGCTGCTGAGATTGATGTCTATAATTACGTAAAGCAGGGCACGCTTGTTTCAATCCTTTGTACAACCGAGACGGAAAGTTATCCTACTGAACTAATTGCCTATGCAATAGGTACGTACAATCGCACTGTTGATATAACAATGACCTGCACTTTCAAATGGGGACAGGATTCCCACACGTTCGACCTTTTCGATCCTACGAGAGACGCATGCAGGATTTGTGTTTGGGTGGTTAGAGCTGCCGGTCCATGTTTGCAACACAGTTTAATTGGTGCTAATGAACAGTGTTATCCTTGGAAGAGTTAAATTTATGCTTTTCCGTTGTGTATTTTAATAAAGGAGATTCATCTATACAATAATGTTCTCCTTCTTGGTTTTTGAAAAAAAAAATATTTGAGATTTTATGAATGTGTGGTCTTTTTTTTTTTTTTTTTTTCTTTTTTTTTGGGAAAGCGAATGTATGGTCTTTTCAAACAACAATTTCCACAAGATATTTATAAATATCAAATATGTATGTTTAAGTTTGGATGAATCACATGAATTTCTAATTGTGAGGGCTAACATAATCCGTTGGGATCACGCATCGTGAAATAGTTGTCAATAATTTTAATCTCTTTTTCTTCCCCTCATAAACTAAAACTATTTTTTTTTTTAAAGAAAAAAATATATAATGTCAATATTATAGATTTTGTAATGTATTTAACTCATCTTATTTGTTGTCAAAAGTCTCATCTCCCTTATTAAATTAAATTTAGCTTGGTTAATATTAATTCATAGAATTAACCTTGGTTTTGTTAGTATTACATAAATTTATTTAATTGATGTTTAAATATAAATACCCCAACATAAAATTATCGCCTTAGACTCCAACCATATCAAGCCATCCCTGAATAAAATAGGAGAGAAAAAAGCTTTAAACTTGGTTTTGTTCATAATAGATTTTATTAGTTTGGGCTCCTTAACGATTTACCAATATTTATTTTAGGTTTCATGCATGTCCTAAACAAACAAACAAACAAACAAACAAAAATCAAGTCTTGTGGCTAAGTAGAATTGCTCAGTTCGTTCATTGAGGACCCAAGTTCAAAATCAAATCTCTTTCCTTCTCACTTGTCATAAAGCCAAAAAAAAAAAAAAAAAAAAATTTCAAAATCGAAATAAAATCAAACATACAAAATAATGTTCAAAATAAAGATCTCTCTATCTAACCATCTAGGGAGTCACTCCTAATTACTAAGCGATTTACACATGAATTTTCCTAGTTGTAAATTGTAACATTATTTTATGAGATTAAATTATGTACAGATGTGGTGTAAAACTTATGATTTACCCTTTCAATCCTAACATGACACATCACATTATCACATATTTAAGAATAAGCACAACCATACCTAATCAATTCTAATACCCATATATAAATCCAACAAAATAGGGAGTTTATTGAAATATTATTAAGTGGTAAGGTGTATTGAATTTTAAGTAAAATGTTGATGTGACAATCTCTTATTGGATGGTGTAAAACATGGGATTTGCACTTCATCCTTGCCAAATTCAAACTCTTATTTTATAGGGTAAAATATATGACTAAACTTCTTGTAATTTAAGGTATGCTAGCATATAACTCTGTGCATACGCGACACAAAGATCGGGCCTCTTTCTTCAACCACAAAGCCCAAGTATCCTTATGAGTTATGACCCACAAAGATCGGGCCTCTTTTCTGGACCAATCCAGTTGTGGGCTTAGAATTATGGACCGTGCTAATTGACTGTAAGAGACTTTTGGGTTTTGGGCTTTTGGCTGTAATATCTTAACAATTCTGAGTGTACTCTCCAAGAAAATGACACGGTAAGTTGGTAGAGGTCCTAGATAGAGAAGGAAGTAACAAAATGCATCGGTGGCCAAGTTTGTCTCTCAAACATCGCATTCTATCATGTTTATATCTTTAGGCCTCACTTTGTGGCTAAGAAAATGTGAAGATCGGATAGGGTTTTCATGGCTGGTTTTGGTGGTGTTGTATCTCTAGTCCACAATTTTAAATAATTATTTCATTTATAAATGATGTTTTATTGTGAATAAGCAGTTGTATAAACAAGTTCTCAGTTTTTTTTTTTTTTTTAATATAATAGAATTTTAATATATATGCCGATTTTACAAGTTGAATTAAGTGAAATCCACAATAAGTTTAGAACTTATGCTTGGATTTAAGTGTTTATTCAAGCTCTTGATCACTTTTGACCTTCAACAAAGCATCAATATATGCTCAAATTAATGAATACGATCAAATTATATAATTGCTCCTGGAATAACAATTATAAAAGAATTTTACTGATATAGTATAATTTAAAATGCAAGACTCTTAAAGCACAAGATTAAAATAACTTACTATGTCATTTTACCGTGCAAGTGATCTTATACATATAATTTTGGCTAAAAAAATCCATTAAAATGAACCCTGAAACATACAAAATTTGATTTTTGTTTATTTGTTTACAATAGTAAGTACTAAGTATAAATAAAAAGGTACCATCATAATTCAAATTTTGATTATCTTTTGTTATTATTAGAACTGGAATTTTTGTTTTTATTCATCAATAAGAGGAAGTCTTTTCCCCTCACTTTAAACCATCTCCATCTGGCAAATTTCTTATGGAGTTTATGTATTATTAAGCTATTTGACACCCATATCAACACAACTTATCTAACATCTAGAGATAGGGAACACAAGCCATCCAAACAGTATTGTAGAGAATCCGCAATTCAATATATATATATCAAACCAAGAAATAACAAGATTGTTATGTGTTTGAAGTTCATAATTTTTTTTGTAACAGGGAATTCACACCCTTGGCCACGCGGGTTAATCTAATGAATGACAGAATCTTCTCCAAATAAAAATCAATTTAAAAAGAAGTTTTGTATATTTAAGATTAGCACCAAAAAAAAAAAAATTTTGTATATTTAAATGTCGTTGCACCATGTAATTTTAAGGGTCAAATGAACTATCTCCATTTTAATTTTATAGATTATCAAAATTGTCATTTGGAGTAAAACTTTGTCTAATTGATCAAGTCCATTAATCACAAAAATTCATGTTATGAGAGGAAGGTGAAGGAAATAGATATGGTGGGGCCCCTGGTGCCTATGCTCTGTTTGTGAAGCTAGGAGGAACCAGAGACAGAGAGTGGGATAACGAATACATCAGCAACCACCAAAACCAAACCTCAAGCAGCGACAAATCCCAAGCCAAAATCTCACCACCCCCATATACCACACACACACACACACACACACACACACACAAAACGATACATTAACAAAGCGAGATAGAGAGCTTTTAGAGAGAGAGAGAGAGAGAGAGAGAGATGGCAATGGCAATGGCGCTTCGCAGGCTTGCCTCATCCATTGACAAGCCGATTCGCCCTATCTTCAATGGCGGTTCCCTCTATTACATGGTTCTCTTTCTCTCTTTCTTTCTTTCTTTCTTTGTGTTCCTAAACATTAACTTTCTTCCAACTTATTGTCGTTGGTTTTGTTTCATAATTGATAGTCATCTTTGCCTAACGAGGCTGTGTACGAGAAGGAAAAAACCCGTGTCACTGTAAGCTTATTTCTTTATTCTCCAGTTCCACTCCACCATAGCCTTATTATATATGTACTTTTATTTATGTTTTATTACACATCTACGTGTTCACTGCATTTCCTACTTTGCTCTGTTTTTTTTTTTTTTTTTGGTTTTACTATTACTTATCCCTTACTAGTCTTTTCTTTTTTTTATTTTAATACAGTGGCCGAAGCAATTGAATGCTCCCCTGGAGGCTGTTGATCCCGAGATCGCGAACATTATAGAGCTAGAGAAAGCTAGACAATGGAAGGTACACTTACTCATTCTCTGTTAATCTTTGGACATGTTGGGCTCATTTGTTAGTTTGATTAGGAGTAATTGTTCCAAACAACTCATACATTTGAGGTTGATTTTAATTCAAACTCCGGTAAACATATCACCAAATAATGTAAAGTGCAGAAAAATAAACAACACAGGCAATTTGTTTACGGACTGAAAAACCAATGGACAATTCTAATGGAAAAAACGTTATCACCAACCCAATAGAATTGAAATTTATACAACTGATTGCTACCCTTGCTAGTAGTACTTACATATGTGACCCCACACTGCTCCAAGCTACTTGGACTCTTCTTATCTGGAATCTCTAGCAAGAAATGCATCTGTGACTTCAATGACCACCTTGAAAACTCTTCTCTGTTTTACAATAGGTAAAACACTGTAGCTTTTGCCTTGATCGACAAACAAAAGCTTCCTCTTGAGGTTTGAATTATGAACTCACATATTGGTGAAATTAGGTTTAGGGTTTTCTCTTTTGTAGTACACGGCACAAGCTGTCTAAACCTCTATTTTCATCAACTATTATGTGCTCTTATATGGTTTAGCATGTAGGGCACAAAGTCCTACTTAACAACTGACTAAATGGGCTTGTCAGCTTGATAAGGCTTAGGTTTCCCGATCCTCGAAAGAGGCTTATTTACGAGTCGATTGAGATAGAATCAAGAAAAAACTGCAATTGCCTTTATCTTGAGCTGAATCTTTAGACTTGGTCTTGAACTTGATTTACAATGTTACAACTCAATCAAGACCTACATTGTCATGGATTTGCCAGCACAATACCTGACGTTTTTTTTTTTTTTTTTTTGGAGGGGTGAAACTATGTGTTTTGTGCTGTGTTTTGTGTAATTCATTTAAAAAGTTAATAAATTCTTAGTTTTTTGTACCCTTTATGTGAGAACATAATTTAGAATCTATTTATTTTCTCTTGTAAAGTAGTGTGAAAAACCAAATTCAACTAAGCCACATAGTTTTATTAGGTTTATGGACAAATTTAAGAATAGAATTAAATTTTTTCTTTTCTTTCATACTCTAGGTGATAGATGAAGGATTAGGGGTTTTGCTATTGACGAATGTGTAAGTACAGTTTATTGTGTAATCTAATATCTTATTGGAATTCATTATTGTGTTGGTAAAGGGGCTAGAACTCATTCCCTCAGAGAACTTCACTTCTGTCTCTGTAATGCAAGCAGTTGGATCCGTCATGACTAACAAATACAGCGAAGGGTATCCTGGTGCTAGATACTATGGAGGAAATGAGTACGTGGAGTCTTCTTCATCTCTTGCTTGTGCTTGTCATGGATGTGATCGTGATTAGCATGTTGTTGACCCCTTTAAATTTTTTTATTTTTGAACTTCTCGGTTAAATTTTGACACAGATAAGCATGGAACTCCCTCACATTTCAGGTACATTGACATGGCAGAATCCTTATGCCAGAAGCGTGCTCTGGAAGCATTTCGGTTGGATCCAGCAAAATGGGGAGGTAAATATGTGCTACTGTTCTTGCTGATACATCACATGAAATTTGTCTCAAAACCTTTCTGAATCAAATAAATGGTTAGCTGTAACTATGTTTAGGGATGGCATTTTACATGAAATTACCCGTTCTCATGTCTCATGGACATGATAAGAAGTAACTTACTAAATTTTAGGTTTGGTGGCAAACGGAGATGTGTTATTGGACAGTTGCTTAATAGGAAGTTTAATGGGATTGACTTTTCTTAGTATGTGATGGCTAACAAGTTCTCCTAAATTCATATCACCTTTGTCGTTGTAGTGAATGTGCAGCCTCTATCTGGCTCTCCAGCCAATTTTCAAGTTTACACTGCGTTGTTAAAACCTCATGATCGAATCATGGCACTTGATCTTCCTCATGGTGGGCATCTATCCCATGGATATCAGGTATTTACAGCTTTCATATAAATGAATTTGGATTTTATCTCCCTTGAAGATCAGTAGGCATCATTTCCCCAAATTTCAGTAACATTTCTTTTATTTGGGAAGTCGTCATAGCTGTGTGGCGTACGATGATCATAAAATTTAATCTTGTTGAGTTTTGAACTTTAAAGTGGATTTAGTCTTTTGTCTTGTAACAAATTTTGATTAACTCTCCTTGTTTGTGACACTATTTTTGGCTTGTCTTATAACCTTACATTGTTTCTTTTGCTGCTGTGCAGACTGACACCAAAAAGATATCTGCAGTCTCTATATATTTTGAGACAATGCCATATCGATTGGATGAGAGCACTGGCTATATTGACTATGACCAGGTAGCTTTGCAGCCCAACTCCCTTAATTATTTTCAAATCCCCCATAACTATGTGTAAGTGTAAATTGTGTAACATGAAAAAATGTGAATCACAGTTGGAGAAAAGTGCCACACTATTCAGACCAAAGTTGATAGTAGCTGGTGCTAGTGCTTATGCACGGCTATATGATTATGCACGTATTCGTAAGGTAATATATTGATCTCTATCAAGAAATTATCGTGCATTAGTGTATATGGTTTTTAGCTAATGATTGTCTTGAGAATCCAAGGTAACATTTTTTTGCTATTTGATAGGTCTGTGACAAACAGAAAGCTATATTGTTAGCAGATATGGCACACATTAGCGGGCTGGTGGCAGCTGGTGTCATCCCATCTCCTTTTGAGTATGCGGATGTAGTGACCACCACAACTCACAAGTCACTTCGTGGCCCACGTGGAGCAATGATTTTCTTCAGGAAGGGGGTAAAAGAGATTAACAAACAAGGGAAAGAGGTATATTTGTTCTTGCCATGTCGACCCCATTTTTTACTTATTATAATTTACTTTTCCCCTAATATTGTGATAAATTTTATGAAATAAATCAAAAGTTTATACTTTTTGCTTTTCCTGAAGGTATTATATGATTATGAAGACAAAATAAATCAGGCTGTATTTCCTGGACTTCAAGGTGGCCCACATAACCACACAATTTCTGGTTTAGCAGTTGCATTGAAACAGGTTGGCAGCTAATAAGATTGTCATCATTTAATTATTTCCATAATAGTAGATTTTGTTCCAATTATTTGCAGCAGAAAGGAATCCACACCACTTACAATTTTTATTAGAATTGAGGTTTTTTGGGTTGCATTGTGACCACACCCCCAAAAGAGGTTGTTTCATAGTAATGTATACTATAGTGGACATTAAATTGGTTTTGAATGTTGAAGTTCCCAACAAAGTGAGTTCTGGTATTTCTTCTTCTTCTTTTTTTCTTTTTTTTTCCCTTTATTGCACATTCTAAATGGTACTAGGTTCATATTGTTTGATGGGGTAGTTTATACATGCTGGTGCAAAGGCATTATTGCATGAATAGTGTTTTGCCTGAAACTTATGGTACATTTTATGAGATTCGCAGAATGAGAGTGGAAGTGCCAAATTGGTTGGAAAAAAAAATCAAAATACTTTAATAGATGTGCTTAAAAAGAAATTTTTAGGACCATCCCACCCCACTTTTATTTTTTGGGAGGGGAGGTAAAATATATATATATAAAATTAGTTTGTCCATCACTCGGGCTCTTTTCAATATTTTCAAAATCACACTTCTTATTTTCTTAATCTGTCTGGATGTAGGCTACAACTCCAGAATACAGAGCCTATCAAGAGCAAGTTCTCAGCAATTGCTCAAGATTTGCACAGGTATAATATTTATGAGATATAGCAAAACTTATGCTTGAATCAAAATTTTGTAAATACAACTTTACCTTGTTGACTTACATTGGATTTTGTAATTAATATGATGTTCTCTCATCAATGGATGGGTCTAATTAATTTGCTTCTATTATTTTATTGTTGAAATTTTGCAGACTCTGGTTGAGAAGGGTTATGAAATAGTTTCTGGTGGTACTGAGAACCACCTTGTTTTGGTGAATTTAAAGAACAAGGTAACCAAGGCAACCTTTTTTTTTCTTTTTCTTTTTAATCTCTTGACTTTTCTAGAGAAGCTTCGATACTAAAATTTGTGTCTTATGAAATCACCAACACTACCAATTAGTTGTGCTTTACATTAGACAACAACTTTGAAATTAATCTGCTACTGAATTTTGGTTAAAAGACAATACCAAGTGTCCTGGCAGAATGCATTAAAAACGTCAACTCTCTCAGATAGACGTAGGATGAATAATTAACCCAACTGTTATTAATTTCTCTGTGTACAGGGTATTGATGGCTCCAGAGTTGAAAAGGTCTTGGAATCTGTTCACATTGCAGCCAACAAAAATACTGTTCCTGGAGATGTATCTGCCATGGTTCCTGGTGGCATCAGGATGGGTAAAGGCTTTTCATTTATCAGATTGTACTTCTTTAATTATTGCTTAATGATTTAACCTGATGAATTCTTGTGAACTTCAGGAACCCCGGCTCTTACTTCTAGGGGATTTGTTGAAGAGGATTTTGCTAAGGTAGCAGAATTCTTTGACGCTTCTGTGAAGTTGGCGGTCAAGATCAAGGCAGAAACCAAAGGTATCTTTGATATTTAAAGTTCATGCTTCTTGGTCTTGTGTTTGTCTGATCACCAGTCATATGGACATGTACACGTGCTTGTGTTTGTAATGGTTGGTGTGGGGAAAATCTAGGCGCTTGAATCCTGCTTATATAGGGTTAATTGTGGTGTAAAAACCAGGAACAAAGTTGAAGGACTTCTTGGCTGTACAGTCTGCTCCTCACTTCCAATCTGAGATCACAAAGCTCCGCCATGAGGTTGAGGCATATGCAAAGCAATTTCCTACAGTAGGGTTTGAGAAAGAATCCATGAAGTACAAGGACTGAGAAAGAAATCCTGTTGTGTTAGGTAACTTATCACCTGATTATCTTTAGAGTCTTGCATTCGTGCTTACGAGGCCACTGTAATAGGGTTAAATCATATTTTTTGTTTGTACCTTTTTTAATTGAGAATAATCTATCAATAACAAAATGGTAGAATTTTAAAGAATGTAACTAATATTAGACAATCTGACTGATGATTAAGAGACTGAAAATAGGACCTCCTATGGGACAAACATGGTGTTAAGTTCAGCGACTCTCACAGGTTCTGTGGCTGGGGCATAGTTTTATGTTCATTGGGATGTGTCCATAGGAGTGTTGTGTACTTGAGTACATGCAGAGAAGAACAATGGAGAGTCGTAGATAGGATTACCTTCGAAAAATGTTCATTTTAATGTGAAATATGTCCTTGGGCTTCAAAGCATCGTTGATAATATAAAAATGAAAAGGTAATTATGACATTATTTGTAAGAATGATCTATACATGCAGATATTCTACACATTAGAGGGCTAATATAACATATTTCCAGGGCCCCAAAATAGCGTTTGATACATTTGAACTTGAGTCAGTTGAGTGATACCTAAAAGTAGAAAGTAATGCTTTACTCTGCTCTTCCATTATCTACATCTTTGTAGTGTCTTTGTTTAATATCCTTTTGATTGTTACTTATGAGGTAGATGGCAGATCACATCATGTTCTGTTTATATATAGTTTCAGTTTTGTTCTAACTGCGCATTCTTTTTTCTGGGAACAGGCAGTATAAGCAAAAATCAAGAGAGATTTCCTAGTTGACAAAGGGAAGGACCATATGTCAAGGATACGTATTTAGAGCCTTAATGTATAAGTCCATCAAACCTTGATCTGGATATTCATGAATCGTATATAAACATATTAACTGAGGCTTTGCAATGTCACAAACTAGCCTTGATCTGAAATGCAGCTATTTCTTTATCCATGTGATGTATTTAGTTAAGGCAAACTCTGATATGCTCTTTCACAATTGAAAATTTACATTCATAAACCCCCTCAGCAGAGCCCTTTGGTGACAAAAGTTGCAGGGACTTTTACCAAGAGGATTTGTTGAGGTGATATGTCAATTTAACAACTAGAAATATCACTTGTTAAAGTATTTTGTTGCCAAAAAAAGGACGTGTTCAATCTTGCCTATACCAAAAAGAAACTCATTAGTATTTTGGCCTAACGGTAAAGATTAATTGTAGTCGATAAGGGCTTGTTTGGATTACCATGATTTTGAGTGATATCACTAAGTTTTTATCACTAAGTTTCCAAAACGTGTGAGTCCCACCGAAAAAATTTTGTTTGGCTTGGTTTTTTAGCTATGTTTCCGTCACTCAAAACTCAAAAATTTGAGTGATGGATGATAGAAACTGAAAACAGAATTTTGGTGTTTTCAGTTTCTGAAATATGAGTTATGGTGGCAAAAAGTGAGTTATGTGACCAAACAATAATTTTGGAGTTTTTAAGATAAAGTGAGGTTTGGGTTATGAGTTATGGGTTTTGAGTTTGAATTACAAGTTATGAGTATTAAGTTATGAAAACTGAGTCATGGCCAAACCAAACGAGCCCTAATTATTTAACTCAACACAATGTGTATTAACTTAGGAGAACCACATTAAAATCTAGAAATAGCGATCTCGTTAGAGAAACAATTGGAACACTAAGGTGTCTCTCCTTTCACTAAGGGACATTGCTCAAACACTAACATCTCTTAAGTCTATTGCTAGGTTGATCACTCTTTCCCTTTCTGCCTCCCCCTTGAACTTGGTAGGAGGGTATTTATAGAGGAGACTCGAGTTCTTTCCCCTAGAAATTGGGGTTGGGAGGATGATTCTATCCACCTCCCCTATTTTTGTGAGAGTGAAGGGATAGGTATAGGGCTAATCCTACTATCCCTACCGTTTAAATGGGTCATTCAGCATTAAATGCATCGTGACTATCAGTAGGTGATAACAATAAATACAGAGACAACAGTTAGCTTTCTCTGGACATTATCCAAGAACCAAACCAAGGAGATCAATATTATGGGTCCGTTAGGATAGCACTTATTGTTGCTGAAAGTTGATAAAAACTGATTGTTGCTGAAAACACTGTAGCAAAATAATTTTTAAATGTGTGAATAGTATTGTGGGACCCACTTTTAATATTAAATATTGTGTGAACAGTGCATGAACAGTGCGTGAACAATGCATGAACAGTATGTGAACAGTGCACGCACAGTATGCGCACAGTGATTTTTGTCTCTCAAAAGTCAACAAAACCGGCAAAAAAAAAACTTGTGTTTTCAGACCTGTGTTTCCTCTCCAGCTAGTGCGCGTGGGTCCCTCAGTGCAAAACGTGAAACGCTGAATTAAGTAACTAACCGTGCTATCCAAACCGGGTCTATGTGTCCAAGGATTCCCTTTAGGATTTCGCCCAAGGAGATGCTAATAGGGGTTCGGTTGGCCTTAATGGCACGTGATGGGGTTCCATGAGATATAACACAAGTGCAAGCATGCTAGAGTTCATGTTTAATTAAGTAATTATATTGGATATTGCCAAGGGATTTCCCTGCATTGTTATCATAAAATTAATGCCATATATATATTTTAATAAAAACCCTAAAAAAATGCTTTTAAAAAACACTTACAAATTTGTTTTGTGCGTAGAGAGACAAATAAAAATGCCAAACTTAATTGTAAAAAAATTGTTCCCCTAAACTTATTCAAAGGCAAAATGGTAATATTATAAATTATTTTTAGTCTGAGAAAGCAGTGTTTTAATCTTAGGTCATATTAATGAGTGCCTTTAGGGCATTGGTTAACAATCATTTTAAAGAAAGTTTTAACACCACTTTTATTAGGGAATGAAAAAAACTGTCAAAATATTAATTGTTTTTTTTATTTCCCATAAAAATTTTCTTTATATGGATTATTAACTAATGCCCTAAGGATTCTAAAAAAAAAACCTAATGTCCTAAGGACATTCATTAATATTTCTCTTTAATCTTTAACGAGATTATTCCATTCTTCCTTCTCGAAAAAAAAAAAAAAATGATTATTCCATTCTTTATCCATAAGATATTTCAAAAATTCATAAACCAATAATGTATTGAATGAAATTGAGACTTTCGAGTTTACAGAACTTAAAATCCATTAAACCTGCCGACCGAAGTCGGACCTCATCATTAATTAACCGTTGACAATCTTCATAGTCAGAAACCAAAAACGACATTGATCCAACCTATAAACAGACGAAAGAAACTCCCAGCTAACTGAATTTCAAATGTAAAGAAACGGTTAATACCAAATAGAGCATTGAAAGGATTTACACATGCATCGCTTCCCAAAGTCCCTTTCCAATACCAGGTTCGTTCCCACTCAGCTCACACTCTCACTCCGTCAACTCAATGCAAGATCCAGTAGTCGTTGCCATCCCAAGAGCGACAACGACGACAACATTCATAGAAGAGAGGACAATGAAGGTGCGCCTTTACATCTATACAAGAGCAAGGGCCAGCACATCCTCACTAACCCACGAGTCCTTGACTCCATTGTCCGAAAATCCCATATAAAACCCACTGATACGGTCCTTGAGATCGGACCCGGTACCGGGAATCTCACGCTGAGGCTTCTACAAGCTGCCAGGAAGGTTGTTGCTGTCGAAATCGATAAACGAATGGTTGAGATTCTCCACAAACGCGTTGCCGAGAAGGGGTTTGAAGATCAACTCACTGTAAGTTAGCATGTCTATTACATGTTCGATGAAATGCCTAGTGTTGAAGATTGTTTTAGTTTAGTTTGGTATTTAACTCTGTTGTAAACGACTTGTAGTTTATACAGACTTGTAGAAACTCTGTTGTAAACGACTTGTAGTTTAGTAGCCTTTAATACTTCAGTCTGCTGCCACGTGTATAGAAGCTGGCACCTGTGTAGTTAGTATTAGTTAGTTGTTTTTCTGTTACAGCTTTACTCTTTTGTATCTTGTATATAAAGAACAATGTAAGCTAATATACGAAATGAGGAATTCATTTTTCACATTCTCACTTCTTGCTCTGCATTTCACTTCTCTGTGTTGAGCAATCATTCATCATAGAAGTTTTGGATTGTGGAAGAATTCCAACACCTAGCTTAAAGTTTTGAGCTTGTGCACGAGTCAATTATTGGGAATGAGCTGCATTTGCATATGTGTTTTGCAGGTTATATGTAAAGATGCGTTAAGGACTGTGTTTCCTCAATTTGATCTTGTGGTGGCCAACATTCCATATGGAATATCTTCGCCTTTGGTGGCTAAGTTGGTATATGGGGATAAACCATTTAGGAGCGCCACGCTTCTCCTTCAAAAAGAGTTTGCGCGGAGACTGTTGGCTAATCCTGGTGATTCAGAGTTCAATCGCTTGGCGGTAAATGTGAAGCTGGTGGCTGATGTGGAGTTTGTCATGGATGTAAGCAAAAGGGACTTCGTTCCATGTCCAAAGGTTGATTCCTCCGTGGTTATTATCCGTCCCAAAGCTGAAATTCCTGATGTGAATCTGGATGAGTGGTTGGCTTTCACGAGAACCTGTTTTTGTAAGAAAAATAAGACGCTGGGTGCTACATTTAAGGGGAAAAGGAAGGTGTTGGAGTTGTTGAGACTGTCCAGAACAACTTGCTCAACTGAAAGTGCTAACAATGATGACAATTATGACTGCAGCAATAATGCTGCTGCTGCTGATGATGATGATGAAGTGGATAGTGATGAAGTAGACTGTTATTCATCTTCTTGCTCAGAGACACAAATGAGTGTGTTCAAGGACAAGATCATAGGAGTTCTAAAATCAGGTGGTTTTGAAGCTAAGAGGCCTTCAAAGCTGTGTAACAAGGAGTTACTGCATTTACTTGCATTATTCAATCAAGCTGGAATATATTTTCATGATCAGTCAAAGCCTAGGATTAGGGATGCAGACAATATAGAACTTGCTCCAGCTTTCAGTTCGTAGCAATACTACCTTCTTCCTCTATTATTTGTTCTTTTTTTTTTTTTTTTTTTTTTTTTGCTTCCTAGGTTTGGTAACTGTAAGGATGTTGCCGACAGGAAAATCAGGCAGTAGAGAAATTTCTATTTGCCTAATCATTTTGAATGAATTAAAAAAAGAAAAAGAAAAAGAAGACGACAAATCTAGTATACATTAACGTTGTTATTTTGATGCTATTCGAGTTTAGATGCACCTGGGTGCTAGACTGCTAATCTAGTTCGTTTATTTGCTGGCACAGAACACATGAACAAAAGTTATATAGTTACAAAAAAAAAAAAAAAATTCATGGAATGCAATGCTTTCCTGAGAAACAAACTAAATTGAACTACCCATGCGAACATCATGCAAAAGAGGTCCCAGTCCGTTTATTGGAGCGTACAAAATGGTGATGGTAATTGATGCAAATTCGTTCAGCTCTTTCCCCTTGGTGAGTGATGGGGTTTCAACTGGTATTGCCTACAATGGGGTGCCATTGAAAATATGTTTATGCATTTAGATATGTGGACGGAATTTGGAATCAGACACGTTGATCAAAAAATATAATAATAAAAAACCCTCAGGAAGAGGAAACATAAACACATAAATGATAAAACAGGTGTTGATAATTCAATAGTTAAAAAGGTGAAGTTGGGATTTAAATCCTATGCATCTTTGCTGAAGAAATTTAAGTGTGATAAAATTGTCCAAACTATTTTCAGTCTTTTCGTAACTCTTTCTAGACAGACTTTAGGTGTAGCCGTGTAGGAACGGGCTGAAGCACATGATCCCCCAAAATTTCTTAATTCTGTATAATATAAACCATGAAAATCTGCTGGACCCTTAAAATATACTAGTTGACTCCCATTAAAAAATAGTCCCCCCACCCCCCTCGAACTATACATTTTCAATCTTTTCATGACTCTTTCTTGACAGACTTTAGGTGTAGACAAGGGCGGAGGCACATGACCCCCCCAAAATTTATCAATTCTTTATAATATGAACCATGAGAATCTACTGAGCCTTTAAAATATACTAGTTGGCCCCCAAAAAAATTAGTTCCCCCACCCCAAAAATTATTTTCAATCTTTTCATTATTCTTTCTTGACAGACTTTAGGTGTAGGCAAGGACGGAGGCACATAACGCTCCAAAATTTCTCAATTTTTTATAATATGGACCATGAGAATCTGCTTAGCTATTCCTTCTTTCTTCCTTTTTTTCAATATGTGTGCATACTGTGCAAGACTTCAAGTTAGAAAATGTGAATTGTGCGTACTGCCAGTCCAGTATTTTTCTTTTTCTCATGTCATCATCATTTCCCCCCGCTTTTGGGCTTGAATTTAGGTGTCAAATAAGTTCTTCCAATATTGATTTTTTTTTTTTTTAAAGAAGATAATATGGGTTTGTCAAAGAGACGATATACTTTTCTTTTTTAAGATTTCCCATGTCATGTATAATGAGTTTGATACATGAGTATGTAATACATGATATTAAAAAAAATTATTTGCTTAAGTTTGCCATTGTTTGTTACTGGTTGATTGTGTCTTGAAATAATAATTCTGGTTTATTGGGCTTAAAGGAATAATTGAATAGGGAAAGTAAGCCAGGCCCATATCATTGAGAACAAATTATTAATTAAAATTAAAATTTTATGGTTTTTCCAAAATCAATTGTGAATTAGCACATGATCCTTTTGAAGGGTGGCCCAACACATGAGTCACATGACCCAAGTTCAAGATGGTCCGAGCCAACAAAAGTTGATTATTGGAAAAGGAACATAAAAAAGAATGAAAGAAAAAAAACAGTTAAATGTGATAGGGAAAGAAGAGTTTCTTGAGAAAGTGTATTTGAAAAATAAATAAAAATAGAAAAAAAGTGAGTGTGTAGATCAAATTTGGGTGTGAAATTGTGAATTAGCAGATGCTGTCGAACATGCTTTCATGACTAAAGTTAACTACTTAACTTTGCATCTAATTCTTCCGACTTGATTCTCAAAAAAAAAGCATCCAACTCCACACGCGGGACTTACAATTAGATCCTCTGTCCCTTACTCTATATTGAGACTTAAAATCCAAAAAGCATATTGTATTTTTGATAACTTGATACACGTGTAATAGCTTCTTTGCTTCTACGGATCAATCAAAGACATCCCACAAGACAAGAACAACGTCGTAACACACGTCATATATATACATACAAAAAAGTGGCCACCACATTTTTTGGATTGTCTCACAATATCATCCAAACTCCATAGAGAGAAAAGGATTGGTTTCCAAGGCAGGAAAAGGAGACAAATATGCATAGGGAAACCAAAGTTTTTTTTTTTTTTTAAAAACCAAACCAAATCGAAACAAAAAATGAGGCAATATATGTACTTTGCGATTCCAAGTGTAAGAGTCCTTCTTATAGTCAACATGTTAATGGCATCCCGCATAAGCCTCTCTCGCTCGATCCATCCACTCCTAAAGGCTAACCAACGTACACTTCCCTTATATTTATCCAAACAACAATACCCCAAATCCTATCCCTGTCCACTCTGGTCTTCTTCGTTCTCTCTCTGCCTCCAAACCTTGCACAAATCCACCATCACCAACCCCACCTCTTTTCTTTCACACTCCTCTTTTTCTTGCTCTTCTACCCCCCTCTCTCCTTCTCTACCAATGGAAGAATCCATCGAAAGCAACCCTCTTCTCCAAGACTTTGACTTCCCACCTTTCGATGTTGTCGAAGCCAAACACGTTCGCCCCGGGATCCGTGCCCTCTTAAAGAAGCTTGTATGTTCTCTTTGGACTATTTTGGTTTCTGGGTTTTTGTTTTTATTCATTTTTGTTGTGGTTTGGTTTTGAGTTTTGTTTTTTTTTGGTAATGGGTTTCTTTTTTTTTTTAGGAGGATGATTTATTGGAATTGGAGCGCACTGTGGACCCATCATGGCCTAGATTGGTTGAGCCATTGGAGAAGATCGTAGACCGGTTGACTGTGGTCTGGGGCATTGTTAATCATCTCAAGGCTGTCAAGGATTCTCCTGAGCTCCGTGCTGCCATTGAAGAAGTCCAGGTATCTATAACTTTCTCTATGTTCATGTGTGAAGCGCCATTTTATGCATATGTACTTGGATTTTCTATTGTCTTAATAAACAAACTTCAATTTCGCCTTTGTGATTGATTCTTGGGTGACTAAGCCGGAAATTTGTTACATTCCGGTATCTTGAGCATTACACGATATTTGTCTATTGACTTTATTTGCTATATTTTCCTTAGTTCTAGTGTGGCTAGGCCAGGAGCTTTAGCTCTCTTCTCAGGTTAATTGTTGTTTAGACTTAGTTATATTTGTTTCAGGTCCATGAATTTGTGCCTTTTTTTTTTCTTTCACTCTGTTCATACTGATTAGTGCTTATGTGTTTACTTGTGATTTGCAGCCAGAGAAGGTTAAATTTCTGCTGAGGTTAGGGCAAAGTAAACCCCTTTACAATGCGTTTAAAGCCATTCAAGAATGCCCTGATTGGAACACATTAAGTGATGCTCGTAAACGAATTGTGGAATGTAAGTATATGTCAAATGCTTTTATCATAATTATTCATGAGGTTTCTGCACTTAACCTTGTTTTGTTTTTCATTCCTTTTGGTTGTAAATTTTTAGGTAGAGCACTTTCACTTGTACATTAAAAAAGGCACCCTTTTTAGGATTTTCTGGTTTTGTTTTATTTTTCTGTCAAGGGTGTAATGCATCAGGGTCAGTTTTGGCGAAATAGCATTTGTACTTTTTGTAAATTCATACCATATATATATATATATATAATTTTAAACTAGATCTTACGCATCTTGTTTTTGTAATGTTGATTACAATTTTGTAAACCTGTTTTTTTTTTTTTTTTTTATAATTCAATTGTACAACAAGTGGGAGAGAGTGGATTCAAACCTTGGTTCTTATAAAGGAGACTAGTTAATGCCACTAAGCTGTAAGGCTCTTGGCAATTACAATTTTGTAAACTTGTGCCATCTACCTCTGTTATTTTAACTTGATTCCATGATTTTATGATTTCTTTTAAGATGCTTCAATTGGATAACCTAGTTTTCTATTGAAAAATCATCATCTACAGCTGCCTATAGTATGATGTTTTGTAGATGTTATGGTTTGGACTTGCGCATTCTGATGCTTTATATGCATGCAGCTCAGATAAAGGAGGCAATTCTTAATGGTGTTTCTCTTGAAGATGATAAAAGAGATCAATTTAACAAAATTGAACAGGTATGCTTGGCTAATCTCCCATTTTGAAATCAATTGTTGCATCAAGTAGTCAGTTCTTGTATTTATAATTTTAGATTCCAAATACTAGTATCTTATCTTATCTTTTATATATATATATATATTATACATGCACATGAAGTTAGTTGAGTATGTCTTACATCACAAAACAAATGTATGATTATTGTCTCCAAACTAAGAGAAAGGGGTCATATTTTCTGAAAATCATTGATTGTTTCTTTGATTTTTGTCTTCCTTGAAGTTGCCTTTGTATTTTTATTTGAAATAAATACATACATGTATTTAATCATGATGCTAGGATTTCGTACTTGAATAGTATAGACCACAATGATATGCTATTGTTTTATAAAAAAAAAATGATATGCTATTGTCATGGCATTTGTTGGAAATATAGATGAATATTTTGTTTGAGATTGTAAAATGGTATCTTTATTTCTTCTGCCCTTCTTTTTCTACATTCCTTACTGTCCCCCTTTCCTCTTGTTTAAATTGAGAAGGAGGGTGGGGGTGGATCTAACATTAAATTCTATTAGAAAACTATAATTTTTCTGCTTATCCTCCTCTAATTTGGTAGTGGACGTCAAATTATTAACTTGGACCAAATAAGATTGGTGATGATTATTCTGCTCATTTTGATTTGATTTTCCATTTGGCTTGGCCTTTACTTACTTTTCATTTTGACTTCATTTATAGGAGTTGGAAAGGCTATCTCAAAAATTTGATGAAAATGTTTTGGATGCCACAAAGAAGTTTGAGAAATTAATTACAGATAAGAAAGAAATTGATGGATTGCCAGCTACGGCTCTTGGAATGGCTGCACAAGCTGCAGTGTCTAAGGTATTCCTTGTTGTAATCCTTTTCTTTTGGCTATTCAATCTCTGTTTCCTTCTTCAAATTTGCTACAACTAGCTTTATCTTATTTAATGCATTTATAATGTATCTCACCAGGGTCATGAAAATGCGACTGCTGAGAATGGGCCTTGGGTAATAACGTTGGATGCTCCAAGTTTTATTGCTGTTATGCAACATGCTCGAAACCGATCTTTGCGTGAAGAAGTCTACCGTGCTTATGTAACACGTGCCTCTAGTGGAGATCTGGACAATACATCAATAATTGACCAGACTTTGAAGCTTAGATTGGAAAAGGCTAACCTTCTCAATTATAAAAATTATGCTGAGGTATGTTCTGTTATATTTAACAGTACAATATTTTTTATTAGAGTTGCTAAAATATATTTATTTTTCAGGTAAGCATGGCAACCAAAATGGCTACTGTTGAAAAAGCAAAAGAGCTTTTGGAAAAACTTCGTAGTGCTTCTTGGAATGCTGCAGTTCAAGGTAGTGCATTGTATTTAGTTTCTTCATAGTTGTGAATGAGTTTTAGCTTAAATGGCTCTTTCTCCCCTCATTAGAGCGATATGGAGGATGAGGTTGTGAGTTCAAAACCTCTTGGGTACCTGTGTAATTAATTACCAATAATAAAAAAATGTTTCTTCATACGAATTAAAAAAAAAATGTTTCTTCATGTTATAAACAAGTTTCTATTTGTATGACCTTTTAAAACATTAAATTAACTTTGTTCTCGGTAGGTGCTATTGCTTGAAATTAAATAATTTTTATTGGGGCATCTCATTGTTAGTTAATTTTTTTTGTAGTCTTCGAAATCTAGTATGGTGGTTTAGTTTTCTTATTTGTATATGTACTTCATATGCCATGTTGCAAATTGAAACTTTACTTCGTTAATTAGTGCTTGATGCACTTATTATACCGATATGAGTTTAGCTATGATATTTATTTTCAAAATAAGATGCTTTTGTTTACCCAAAATTTTTTATGTTTTTTATA
>NW_027070288.1:241313-248745 GCF_002906115.3 Quercus suber
AAAAAAAAAAAAAAAAAAAAAAAGGAAAAATGATAACTGTTTTTAACCTTTATTATTACTGTTTTTTTTTTTTTTTTTTGGGGGATAGTTCAGCATTTAGCTGTTAACCTTTTGGGGGAATTATAAGTATATAAAGTAATCATGAGTCGTTCATTAAAAAAAGAAAAAAGAAGAAGAAGCAATCATGAGTCATGAACATAAATTTTCTTTGACTTTTTGAGCAATACCTTTGGTAGGTATTTAACGTGTCAAAGAACCAAGGCAGTCAATATTTTTTAATTATACTTTTATTTAGGATGTATGTGACAGTGGAGGAAAAATAATCTTTAAAAAACAACTAGTCAATAATCAATAATCCATTTAATATATGAAAATTTTTTAAAAATTTATTTTTTATTTTATTTATAATTATTAAATAATATATATGATGATATTATAAAATATGCATGCTATAATAATATTTGTTATTTTTCTTTTCAATTTATGCCCCATTATTATAGTATGACTAGGGCCGATTGAATCATAGATACAAGTGATGCATTGCCTAAGGCTCCCAAATAAAAGAAGGCTTCAACTTGTATTAATATATATATATATATATAATATTATCTATATATTTTAATTAAAAAAAATTTAAGTCATCTTATTGGTTAATAGATGCATTAAAAATGCTCCATTGTATCTTAAAATACAAAAGATTAAAAAAACAAAAATAGTCAAAATTTGGAAAAAATTAAAATTAAATCATAGGAGACAAATTCATTAACTCATTCTTCAAATCTGCTAAAATCAAAATTAATACCAGATAAATTCATTAATAATACAATGTAAATGTCTTGAAATATCCTAAAGATTATAAATTTCTAAAAAAAGAAAAAGAAAACAGACATAATAAAAAAAATATTTCATCTCTATATCTCTGTCTTTCCATCTATATTCTCATCTTTCTTTTCTTCATCTTGAATCCTTGATGTTTTTTTTATAAGCTTTCTTTATCTTTCATTCTATCATTCTTTGCAATAGCTTCACTACCTTCACAGTGGTGGAAGGTGTGTGTTGCTACTGTGTGGGGGCATAGCAATCTGAGGTAACCTCCTCTCTCTTTCTGAAATTTTCGTGAAGATTCAAGAGCATAATTTGTGATGATTGAGAAGTGTTGGCTTTTTTTCAATTTGTTTTAGGCTGCGTTTGAATTGGGAGTAAATCATTTCCGAAAATGGTTTTTCACATTTTCGCGTGTTTGGCTGTTCCGAAAAATTCTATTTTCCGGAAAATCACTTCCAAATTTTCCGTTACCCAATTGAAATCATTTTCAGTACCTATTTTCACTTGAAAGTGTTTCCGGAAAAAGAGAGAGAGAGAGAGAGAGAGAAAGAGAGAGAGAGAGAGAGAGAGAGAGGAAGAACCAAATCGAGCGAGAGAGAGAACGAACCAACGCCATAGCCCATCGCCGGCGTTCACGAGCCTTCGGCTTCGCCGGCGCCACGAACTGACGAACCCATGAACCGCGCCATCGCACCGCTCCAATGTCGACCCAGACCCAGACCCAGACCCGTCGCTCCCTCTTCCTCGATTTCTCAGTTTTTTTTTTTTTTTTTTTTTTAAATTTGATTGTTGTTGTTGATGATTTTTTGTCTTTGGGTTTTGTATTTTTGTGGCTGTGGACTGAGGAATGATGTTAATATTTGTTTGGGAGCTGAGGAATGAAAATTGTTGTTGTTGTTGTTGTCGCCGGAATTTGTGTTGTTGTTGTTGTTGTTGCCGGATGTTGTTGTTGTTGTTGCCGGATGTTGTTGTTGTTGTTGGTGGATGTTGTTGTTGCCGGAATTTGCTGTCGGAAAAAATTGTAGGAAAATAGCATTTTCCTAATAGAACCAAACACATGAAAATATTTTCCACAACAATTTTCATAATATAACCAAACACTTGAAAATATTTTCCTTTTCCGGAAAATAACATTTCCGGAAAATAAGTATTTTCCGAAAAATATTTTATGGGAACCAAACGGACCCTTAATCTCCACATTGGCCATTGCACAGTCGATAGGATAGCACACTGCAAATTAGCACTACAGCAAGCACAGCTAGCCTCGCGGATCCACAGGCCCCACACATTATCACTACTAAACACACTAACTCAACCACTGTTATATTGTTCACGCATAGGCACACACCATCCCACCCATTGTACCGTCGCTTTTACTTATAATTTATCTATTATTACTGTAAGTTATCACACTAATGGCTTATTTGGAAGTTTAGAGAGGGAGGAGAGTAGAGGAGAGTAGAGGGGAGGGGAGTAGTGGGGAGGAGAGTAAAGGAGAATGATTCACCTCCACCTTATTTGGATGTTTTTAAAATTAGTAAGGAGGAAGGGAGTAATTAGCCCTTCCCCTTGTGTAATTTTATTAATATAATAAGGGTAAATTAGGTAATTTACTTGGTCAATAGTTTATGTACTCTACTCCCCCTCCAAATCTTTCCAATTTGGGGGAATTAAAATTGAGGGGCTAGAGGGAGTCCAAACCCCTCCCCCTCATTCTTTAAAAAACTTCCAAACAAGGTAATTGCATTACTCTTCCTCCCTCTACTCTACTCTCCCTCCTTTTTTAAACATCCAAACATGCCATAATTGATAATTCAACTTATATCATATCAACCTATTTGTATTATAACGATACTAACTTATTAAACTATATAATAAATTAATTTTTAGAAGAATTTAAATACAAAAATTTAACTAGTAGTTTTGAATCTCAGAAATAAGTAAGAAAAATAGATTTTAAATAAAAAATAAAAAAATTTAATAAATATTATTTAATAAATATTTAAATATAAAAAAGACTCCAATTAAAATTTTTGCCTTAAGCCTCCAAAGTTGTGAGCGGCTCTGAACATGACATGACATGTCAAAGAATTGAGTCAGTCATAATCGGCAATGAATCTGTAATTCAACGGCTAGATTTTCAAAATTCACATTCAATATAAAGATATGTAATAAGTTTGAAGAGTTTTTCTCAAAATTAGTTTAAAAAGAAACTTTATTCAGTTAAATGACCGGTCCCTTGCTTGAAATAAACTACCGTGGTAATCTGTGTTTAAATCAACATAATGAAAATGGTTTTTGGCAAGGTTATGTGTATTGGCAATGAACCCAGGAATGATGGAAATGGGCCGACGATGTACGATAATGAAAGTTAAAGTTCGTGAGAGAGATTATTTTTCTAACAATGGGTAGTCAGAAAAACTAATCTTACACTCATAAAATTTTCCCTCTCACCCGTAGAACGTAGAGAATGTGCGGTGGTATACTGGTATTTTGCCAATAGTTTCAACATGTTAAGCTTATGGTTCTAGCACATCCGGCCCAAGGCCTAGGTAACTTAGGCCAGAGCCCACTACCAAAAAAAAAATATTTATTCTTAGGGAAAAAGCCTACATAGCTACATCTCTATTGTAAAAGACTCAAAATTTTATAAAATTATATATACATTTTTAATGGTTATGCACTTAAAAAAAATAAAAAATTATTAGTGATACTAAGAATACCATCAATTTTACTATAAGCTTACAAATTGATATGTCATCGATTACAAAAAAGTAATTCAAACATTCATGAATTAGAGTGATGAAATTTATAAATTATAGTCATTATTATATTATATTGTGAATATTTTATAGTGTTTCTAGCGCATTTTTCCATTTGATTTCTATTATGCATGGTGTAGATGGAAAGAAAAAGTAAAAATCACTTTCTCCTTTTTCAAAATTTTGATACGTTAGTGATACGGGTTTAGGACCTAAACTCACTATATTATACTATCCTAATTCAAATTGTAGTATACTAATACTACTAACATTATTATATCCACTGTAATTCTAGGCTACTCTTCGAATAAATATTAATTATTCGAATTCTACTGTCCATTTCATATATTATACAATAAATCAATAATACGATGTTTGCACTCCTCTTTAACCATTTTTGACAAAAACTTTGGTGAAAATGTTCTTAGTACAAAATCAAGTGAAAACTCACCAAACAAAGTACATGAATCCATACCAATTATAATCCAATTAGAGACACAACTGTTACAGCTTTTGCTACACTAACATGATTGAGGGTAAATAATAGAAATGAAATGGTGGATTCATGTAAAAGTTATCCACTTCTTCTCATCGACCATTTTTGCAAGTTGTAGCAAATGGTACTGTTGTAGAAGGGCTATTCCATTAATCAAGTCAAGGATGTCGCTCCAAATGAAGTCGCCACCTCAGGAAGAGGCGAGTTTCGACACACCGGACATGTAGTATGCAGCCGTAACCAGGAATCCACACATTTAAGATGAAAGAGATGACCACAATCAGGTAACAAGCGCAACACATCCGTGTCATTGTAATCAGCCAAGCATATTGAGCAACAGGATGAGGTAGAGTTGCCCTTGTGGAAGCATAGATGAGCTTTGGGTAGTTGCGTAGGGTGGCTTCATCAAGACCTAGTTCAACGGTATCGATGGAGTGTTGGGGGACAGTTCCGACGGACAATTGGAATTGTTGGAGGGTAGTAGTTGACAAGAAGCCATATTGGTGGTTTCGATGGCCAGAAGGTCGCTGAGGGGGAAAGCAATTTAGAATCATTATTTTGATTACGAACATGAGGAAGAGGCATACAAAAGTTCCAACGAAAAAGATGAGTCCGATGACATTTTCAACTTTATTCATGTTGGTGTTATCTAAGGCATCATTGGATTATGAGAGAGAGAGAGAGAGAGAGAGAGAGAGTTTGAGATAGTCGATGAGGCTGTCGACATGTTAAGAAGAAAAGGAAGCGTGGGCATGATTTTTATTTTTATTTTTTATTTTTTATTTTGAGAAAAACATGGGCATGATTTGGAAGAGATAGTATCTGGTGAGATTCTAATTTGGTGGGCAGCTATTATATATCATTATATCCAGTTTCTACCTCGAATGGTCAGCTGTTATGTTCCCATTTATTTATTATCTATTTTTAAAGAAAAAAAAAAAAGGAGTGAAATTTCTCTCCAATTTCACTTTCTCAAATTATAAATGTATTTTTTTTTGTTTCTTTTTTCTTATCTTCTTAATTTAATATTTGTAGAGATTTAATTGGAAAAAATTAATTATTGTGCGATGATTTATAAAATTGATAAAAATCCACATAACATGTTGACCAAGGTTAGACCTGGCAAAGAGTTAGGTTGATCGGGTTTAGGTTCAACCCAAATGGGTTTGGTTTAGAAACATATTGGACTAAAGTGATTTTTTTTTTTTTTTTACTAGCCTCTAAGCATGCGCGTTGTGCGTGCTTAAGAGACTCTTCTATTTTTTTGAGTAAAAATTAATAATTTGCATCTATTAACATTTGATTTTTTTAAAAAAAATTTTAAAAAAAATTAAAAGGATAAACTTTAGAGATAAGCAAAAATTGTAATTTATTTTTTGAAGTGCATTTGAAAGTGGTGTAGTAATATAGAGAAAAGTTTGAGTAGGAAAAATAAGATGAAAGTGAGGAGAAAGAAGGCTAACTTTTAGGAGTTTTCTTAGTTTTTTATTTTTATTATTTTTATTTTTTTAAATTGGGGGTGTTTTACTTTTATTTGACATGAAAAAGGAATAAAAAAGGAGTCCAAATTTTCTATCTCAACTTATATGCTCCACTCTATGCTCTACCAAATATATCAAGCCACGTGAACATTATTTATATTTTAAACAGAAAATGATGACTTAAATGGAGTCAATCTCCTAACTCACATTCCAAACCCAAAAGAAAAGAAAATTTTATTTACCTAGCCACAACTGGGTTCCACCATCATGGTCACCTAGAGAAGATGACGCTGGTGGATCTTGTCAGCCACCAACTCTTATTTCGGTACATACAAAAATAGAATATCATAGGACCACCACCCAGTGGCGACTCTAGGAATTTTTTTCAGGGTGTTCCTTAAAAATGATAAATTACACAATCTAATAAAAAATATATATATATATATATATTGACGTCAACAGTAACCAAAAAACATACAAATTCATATCTAAATGAAGATTTTCTAAGTTAAAATTAACACAAATCCGCTTAAAAGATGAAGATGAATCTTACACAAAAAATTAATCTTAGATATATGATTTCTTTATCAAATATTTGTTCATAATAACTAGCAAAAAATAAACAATAAATTATAAGTTCATTTGAAATATTAATAAAATAATTAACTATTTTTGTTCAATTATTCCATTATTTTTCTTTACTAACCATTAGCAATCTAGCACACACCTCACTGTTTAGTTGGCTTTGCACAATGTGAAGAATATAAATGCACTACAGCATCTACCTGACTGAACCCACTGCCTAATATAGTTTATTTTTATTTTTTTGTCTTTTAATAATGTGTTGCTCTGGAGACGCTTTTAAGTGGATCAAGACCACTACCTCAATCCAATGCCACGGCCCCACCCCTATCCCCCACTCAAGAGACAATAGCCAATCAACAGTCAACACAAATTCACAATTACATATTTACATATATACACTTACACAAAAAGCCAATTTAGCCAAAAGAGAACCAGATATACAAACTTCCACAAAAAGCCAATTTAGCCAAAAGAGAAAAGTCAGAGCAAAGAAAAAGAGAGATTTCAAAAGACAAAAAAATAGTCCGTAAGTCTAAGTCTAAGTCTAAGTCAATACATTGCATTATATGAGATAAAGAAAAAGAGAGAGAGAATGCCGCTCTCAGTTAAAGGCTCAGAGCAGAGATGAGGTAAAGAAAAAGAGAGATAATTGAAATACCTTGAAGTTGCCTGAAGTTCTTATGCCGATCTCCCCGTCGCCAATCTCCGATCTGGGCAAGGGAATCTCCTTTCTCGCCGTCGACTGCTCTGGGTGTGGCTGTTGCAGCGTGCTAAGTGGCTTTTGCAGAGGACCTGAGCTTCTTATATGAGAGAAAGTAGAAACCCATGCTCTGGTTTCTTTAGGTTAGGTTGTAATCGGGTATATAAGTATATTGGGTTTTGGTTTTTTTTTCTTTTTTCTTTTTTTTTGATAATCTGTGGGTTTGTTTTACTTTCTTTCTTTTTTTTTTTTTCTTTGAATTGGGTTTGTAATTTATTGCTGAGGATTGATGTTGGGCTTTTTTATCCCTGATGGGCTCTGGTACAATTTTTTTTTTTTTTAGATTTTAGTTCAAAATTTTTATTTGGGCTTTTTTTTTGGCTTGAAAGTAAAGCAAATAAAATTTTTTTCTTTTTGAGAGTGTTCCTCATTTTAGTTGAGGGTGTTCCTTATTTTTTTTCTCAAGAGTAAATAGACAAATTTTTTTTAATTATAATATATAATTTTTTTTTTCCAGGTCAGGGTGTTCCTGGGAACACCCTGGCCTAAACGTGGCGTCGCCACTGCCACCACCCTTGGTGAT
>NW_027070289.1:0-10769 GCF_002906115.3 Quercus suber
CCCCCCCCCCCCCCCCATAGAGAGCATCTTTTCTTTCCAGCCAAACAGGTTTTTACCAACCCTTTCTTTAATTTCAACAAAGATCGCATTTTTGGACTTTCCAATGATGGATGGCAACCATAGATATTAAGTGTGGCGAGAACCTTGCATAGGTCCAAGGATTTCAAGCATCTCGTCTTTAGTTTCTTGAGGGGTGTTGTGGCTGAAGAAAATGGATGACTTGTCAGTGTTAATCTTTTGTCCAAAGGCTACTTCATACTTTCTAAGGTTCTCAGTTAATATGTGGCACTTTTGGCTGTTAGCTTTGTAGAAGAGCAAGCTGTCGTCAGCGAAGAATAGGTGAGTGACATAGGGGCAGCCTCTACATATGGAAATCCCATTCAGCTCCTTAGATCTGGCTACATTGTGGATGAGGGAGGAAAAGGCTTCTACACAAATAAGAAAGTGATAAGGAGAGAAGGGGTCTCCTTGCCGAAGCCCCCTTAAAGGAGTAATGCAGCCATAAGTAGAGCCATTAATAATGATGGAGTACATGACAGTAGTAATGCAATGCATGATTAGACTTATCCATTTTTCATGGAAGCCAAGCTTTTCCATGGTAGCCTCAATGAAGCTTCATTCTACTCTGTTAAAGGCTTTGCGTATATCAAGTTTCATAGCCATTGAGCAATCCTTCCCAATTCTCTTATTGTTAAGGTAGTGCATAATTTCAAAGGCAATGAGGACATTGTCAGTGATTAAGCGTTCGGAAAGAAATGCACTCTGATTCTTTGATATGACATGGGGAAGGATGGCCTTAAGCTAATTTGCAAGAACTTTGGCAATGATTTTGTACACCACATTAATAAGACTGATGGGTTTGAACTTAGTCAATTTAGTGGGTAGCTTTGTTTTGGGTATAAGGATGATGTTGGTTCTGTTTATTTCAGCCAAAGACATATTATTGTTGAGTACATTGAGAACCATTCTAGTTACATCATTGCCATCAATGGACCAATATTTTTGAAAGAAGATTGCGGGCATACCGTCGAGGCCTGGAGCCTTGGTTGGGTGCATTTTCTTGAGGACAGAGAGGATTTCTTCTCCAAAGAACTATTTGATAAGTTCCATGTTCATCTCAGTGACTTTGGTGGGGATGAGTCTAGTGATCTCAGCTACGGTGGAAGGAGAAGGTTGAGAGGATGTAAAGATATTCTTGAAGTAGGAGATGGTCGTGTCAGCAATGGTTCCATTAGTGTCACACCATACATTTTGTTCTTTCCAAAGGCCTAGAATGGTATTTTTTTTTCGTTTCCTTTCAAAGGCCTTGTTATGAAAGAATTTAGTGTTACGATCCCCTTCACTGAGCCATTGAACTCTTGAGTGTTGATTCCAGTATGTTTCTTCATTATCTAGCAGCTCATTAATCTCTTTCCTGAGTGTGTTTATTTGAGACCCCTGACTGCCATTAGTGTCCTGAAGGACTAGCGTGCTGAGAGCTTTCCTTTTCTTCGCAATCTTATTTGGTATATGCCCATACTCCGCATGATTCCAATTCGAGAGCTCAGCAACACATTGGTTAAGCCCCTCAGAAAGACCCCTAGGAGAATTAGTGTTTGTACAGCCCTCCCAGACCCTTCGAATAATCTCCATGCACTCATCTCTGTGAGTCCACAAGGCTTCAAAGTGGAAGCGCCGCTTGCAAGGAGGTTGGGCTGTAAGGGCATCCGAGATGAGGAGGGTGCAATGGTCAGAGGTTGAATCAATAAGGTGATGAACCCTTGCTTCTCGGAATTGATTGCTCCATTCAATTGTGGCTAGGGTTCGGTCAAGCCGCATATAAATTCTATTTGACACCTCCCTCATATTGCACCAAGTAAAATTTGATCCATTGTACCCCAAATCCCTTAAATTGCAGGTGTTTATAGAATTCTTGAAGCCGCCCATTTGTTGCTATGATCTTGTAGCACCCCCTTGTTTCTCACTATTGGAGAGAATCTTGTTGAAGTCACCTAGGCAGAGCCATAGGAGATGGTATTTGTTGCCAAGTTCCTCGAGAAGTTTCCAAGAAGCTTTCCTTTGGGCCATGTCGAGGTGGCCATAGAATCTTGTAATTCTCTGCACAAAACCAATGTCTACTTCAGTATTGGTGGCATCAATGTGGTTTGGGCCATATGTCTTGATGTCAAGGTTTGTGTATTTTGTCTAGAGCATGGTAAAACCACTGCTCTGACCATCACTGGAAGCATAAAGGCAATTGAACTGGTTGAGGGATTTTTTGAATCTTTCCATACCTTTTCTTTTCAATTTCATCTCCGCTAGGAAAACGACCTTGGGATTCCACTGTTACATAAAATCTTGTAGCGCCCTAACTGTCCGGGGGTTTCCAAGTCCCCAGTAGTTCCACCTGAAGGTAATCATTGTGTCCGACGGTGCTACTTAGCAGCCATCGTCAATGTAGGTGTCAGTTTAGTGCTGGGGGGTGAGGCATCATTGCAAGGCTTCTTTTGGGTTCTGCTTTCTTCCTTTTCTAAGAATTCAAGGTTGCCAGGACATTTAATACCAACCTTAGCACAAAGGGCTGACATCTCTACGTCTTGGGCTTGGGTTTTGCTTATTTCTCTTACGATTTTCTTCAGCTTCACTTTTCGGTTCTGTGTACTATTAGTCGCTGGGTCTTGGGCTAGGTGGGCTATGTTGTCAAAGGGACTGGCTTTTGTTTTCAGCTTCATTGGGCTAGTGGCTTCATGGGCTTCATTAATGGGTTGTTTGGGTTGGCCTGTAATGGATAGGGCATCCTGTTGTCCTCCTCTTAGGCTTTGGTTAGGGCCCAAAGTGGGGTTGGTTGGTTTGTCATGTGACTCTCCACTAGCCCTTAAATTATGCTCCACATCTCTCGGCCTGTCCCATCCACTCTGATCCTCAGCCACCTGTAGGACTGAGGTAGCATCATTGTTTCTTGTTCGTGTGTGGGTTTTACTTCCCAAAGTCAGCTTCCCGCCAATAGCTTCATTTCCTCTAATGCCCTCTGATAGATTGGGCTGGTCAAGGGTTGCGCGTGTGTACACGACGTCTGCCGCCATCTCTGTCCCAACACTCCTTTCATCACTGCCGTTGCCCATCTTGTTAGAGTTTTTCTTTGGATGCTAGCTAGGAAAAGTAGAAGGTTGGGAGTCTTTCATACTTGTAGGTAGGCCAACTTCTTTCACCGTCCTCATTAGTGAGGTATCCACCTCTCCTTAGAGGTTTATCTATTTGCAGTTCCATTCTAATTCGCATGAATTTGGCATGTTCTAACTACCAGGATCTCTTGTCAACTTCTAAAAGTTTCTCAGTTCTGCTCCTAATATCTTTTCTAGTATTCTCCGATATATGTTCAAACGAGAGTCCCCAGACTTGGACCCAGAGAGGGGTGTGAGTGAAGGTTATATTGGATGTTGATAGGCCTTTCTTCCATCAGCATAGGAGTAGAAGGTTATTGTCAAAGCTCCATGGTCCACTTTTTTCAACCCATTCAAGTTGAAACTTAGAGTTGAATTTGAATTGAAGGATGTTGTTGCCAACATCCACTATTCGGACATCTAAGCCCATTTTCCATGCCAAGCAGAAGACATTCTTTAGGACTCGTTGGTTCTGTTTCCGGTCAGAAAGGAGTTTCTGAAGAGGCTTAAAGAGCATTCTTCGAGAAGCTTGGCATGGCTTGGGTTGGAGATGCGAATATCTTCTTCTTCTTTGGTTAACAGTAGTTTTTCTAAGTCGTATAGAACTAAATCTTCCATGGCTGGGGTGGGAGGGTGGTTGTTGCACTTAGGTAGTCTAAGGCAAGCAAAGGGAGATCCCTATAGAGAACTAAGGAAGGGAGAGCTTGCCCATGACGGGAGAGAAAGGCTCCTACCTAGGGAGAGAAATCCTTGTTTCTACCTACCAAGTAGGTACTTGGTTAGTTGCTTTCTATGCTTGACAATACCAATCAAGAGTGATATGGAAGAATTATAGCAGGTACCATGAGCCTAACCCGTCAGCTTCTGCTCTGGCTGACGGGTCCGTTATGACGAATGTTGTAGGCTAAGCGTCAAGGAATGCATGCTGACTAGATCAAGACAAAACCGACAGGCTGAAGTCCCCAAGTCTAACTGACGACAATTTGGAGCCCCTAGGCTACTTAACGTAGCAAGAAGCTGACGCCAACTCAGCTGAAGGGGAAAGTGCCAGCTGACGGTTTTAAGGCCGACGGTTCTATGAAAACCATGACTTGGTCACCACGCATGGGTTTTAGGGAAATTGCTTGTATTCCACGCCCAGTATCAGAGTCCTATAAGGAAAGGATTCCGCAATCTACGCGCATAAGGATTCCTATAAGGAAAAGACTTCTACTCCAAGAAAGAAAGGTCCACCCTCTACTACTATAAAAACCCCAATACCCTCATAAGCCGAGGTACGCATAATTTACCCCTCTCTAGCACTCTAGAGTTGAAAGTTCTAACTTGACCTTCGGAGGGTATTTGGCCGGCACCACACCGGTGCTCTCTGTGAGGTCTTTTCCTTTTTGTTGTGCAGGTGTTGTTTTGAGCATACAAGTGTCGTGCAACTCACTGGTGAGATTTTCGGCATCATCAGTTGGCGCCGTCTGTGGGAAACACAGCTTTTAAGTAATTAAGCCACACTATCATTTCCCGGACTAGGGTTGCATGGTACTCACTCGCTCAATGGCGACTACTAATGACGTGCAAGGAGAGGAGCCACCCACAACTGCCCTGAGAGACAGGTTCGGACCCTTAGTGCAGCCGTGGAGCGTCTCACCAAACAGAACCTCGACTTGGAAGGACAGCTGCGCCAGAAGAATGCAGCACTAAATGGCCGACCGGAAGATCAGGAAGGGACTAGCGCTCCAAACAGGGATCAGGAGAGACCTGAGGGCAGCCACGCCCCAAGCAGACCAGAGAGGTAGCACGTGAACGCGCCATCCATCACGAATGGGACTCCACCACATATTGCCGCTGAGATGCAGGCAATGAGGGAACAGATGGAGGTCATGATGAACACCCTCAAGGGGCGAGTCTCCAGTGATCTTGACGATCTGGTCAATCGTACTGACTCGCCCTTCACTGTGGCCGTGAACTCCTACCCCCTACCCCACAAGTTTCGCATGCCGAGTATAGATAGCTACGACGGGGTGAAGGATCCTTTGGATCACCTAGAGACTTTCAAAACCCTGATGCATCTTCAGGGGGTGGCAGATGAGATTATGTGCAGGGCCTTCCCCACAACACTCAAAGGCCCCGCGAGGATATGGTTCAGCCGGCTGACGCCGAACTCTATTAGCACCTTTAAGGAGCTAAGCGCCCAATTCACTACACACTTCATTGGCGGACATAGGTACAAGAAGTCCACGGCATGCTTAATGAGTATCAAGCAAAGAGAGGACGAGACGTTACGATCCTACATAACGAGCTTTAATAAGGAAGCGCTATCGGTTGACGAAGCAGACGACAAAATACTTGTAGCAGCCTTCACAAATGGGTTGCGGAAGGGCAAGTTCTTGTTCTCTCTGTACAAAAATGACCCGAAGACTATGTCGGAAGTTCTCTACAGGGCTACAAAGTATATGAATGCCGAGGACGCGCTGCAGGCCCGAGAAGAGAAGCCGAGAAAAAGGGAAAGGCAGGAAGATGCGCGACCAGACCAAGGAAGAAAAAGGCCCAGAACAGGAGATCGAAGAGACGAAAGGCGTTCCAAGCCTCCGGGAGGGAGATTCGCAAGCTTCACCCCGCTGACCGCCCCAATAGATCAAGTCCTAATGCAAATTAAGGACGAAGGGGCACTAACCTTCCCTGGAAAACTGAAGGGGGATCCTAATAGGCGCTCCAGAGACAAGTACTGCCGCTTTCACCGAGACCACGGCCATGATACAGCCGACTGTTACGACTTGAAGCAGCAAATCGAGGCTCTTATAAGGCAAGGGAAATTGCAGAAATTCGTAAGCAAGGAAAGAGCGGATCCAGCACCTCCAGAACACCCTCCCCGACGGGACAACGACAGTCCAAAACCCCCCGTTGGTGACATACGAATGATTGTAGGAAGGATTGCTACCAGGCCGTCCAAAAAGGCTCGTAAGACGTACCTCCGGATGGTCCAAAACGTTCAGTTGACGGGTCCAGTGCAAAATGGGGCCCGAAGGGAAAGCCCCGTTATCGAGTTCTCAGAAGAAGACGCGCGACGCCTACGCCACCCGCACGACGACGCGCTTGTTGTCAGCTTACGGGTAGGGGATTACAACTTGCATCGAGTGTTGGTCGACAATGGCAGCTCGGCAGACATCTTGTACTACCCGGCATACCAGCAGATGAAAATCAACAGGGAACAGCTGATCCCAACAAACGCCCCACTTGTCGGTTTTGGAGGTGCAAAGGTGTTTCCACTGGGCGCGGTTACGTTGACTGTGACAGCCGGCGACTATCCCCAGCAAATCACAAAGGACGTGACATTCCTCGTGGTTGACCATTCGTCCGCCTATAACGCTATCCTAGGGCGGCCCACCCTCAATGCGTGGAGGGCGGCAACTTCAACATATCATTTGATGATCAAGTTCCCAACAGAACACGGGGTCGGAGAGCTACGTGGAAATCAGATCGCCGCACGCGAATGCTATGTAGCCATGATGGAAATGGATGACCACCTCCATACCATGAACATAGAAGAGCACCGGAGTGCAACGGAGCCAGCCGAGAGGCTTGAGGAGATACCTCTGAATGACTCCATACCTGACCAAACAACGAGGATTGGGACCCTCGCAAGTCCCGCCACTCGGCGAACGCTTGCAGCATTTCTCAAGAAGAATCGGGACGTATTCGCCTGGAGTCACGAGGATATGCCCGGAATAGATCCTTCCGTCATGGCACATAGGTTGAATGTATCACCATCCTTTCCGCCCATTCGGCAGAAAAAGCGGGTCTTCGCCCCAGAACGAGATCAAGCAATAGCCGAAGAAGTCCGCAAGCTGCGAGAGGCAAATTTTATTAGAGAAGTCTACTACCCCGATTGGCCAGCAAACGTAGTGATGGTCAAGAAAGCTTCCGGGAAATGGAGAACGTGTGTAGACTTCACCGATCTAAACAAAGCATGCCCCAAAGACAGCTACCCCCTCCCGAGAGTCGACACTCTAGTAGACTCCACGGCTCAACATCAGCTGTTAAGCTTCATGGACGCTTTCTCCGGCTACAACCAAATTAAAATGCACGATGAAGATCAAGAAAAAACGTCCTTCGTAACTAGCCAAGGCCTGTTCTGCTACAAGGTAATGCCGTTTGGTTTAAAAAACGCCGGTGCAACTTACCAAAGGCTTATGAACAAGATGTTCGCACAGCAGATCGGGAGAAACGTCCAGGTATATGTCGACGACATGTTGGTCAAAAGACGACCAGGAGGAACTCCTCAGACTCACTACTTGAGCCTGAACCAAACACCTCGTCGTAGCCCGCTCCTTCGCGGACCGACGACTGATCACTCGACATCTACCTACAAGTGACGGGTGTAACTAAGCACCTAGGATGACGACCTCACTTTAAAAAAGAAATTGAAAGCATGCGAGAAAGGAAGGGAAACTTACAAGGTTCTGGAGTGACGGTTGAAAAAGCGACGCAGGAACGTTGGTTGAACTGACGGAATGTGGGCGACGGACGTGCTCTCCAGGATCAAGTGAATGAAATAGTGAAAATGAGGAGGGGGCCCACATAGTATATATATATATAAGTTAAACGCACGGAAGATGAAGCGACGCCCGCGTTCAGACACGGAGCCAATCCAAGCACGCCACCTGTCCCTTACATTTATACAAGGCGTAGCAGACATCAATTACTTGCAAAGTGCAATATGTGAGTGCAAACTCCATAACCTTTGTCAGTGTAAGGAGAGATCATGCGAATAGGGCGCAAACTGATATGGAAGAATTATAGCAGGTACCATGAGCCTAACCCGTCAGCTTCTGCTCTGGCTGACGGGTCCGTTATGACGAATGTGTAGGCTAAGCGTCAAGGAATGCATGCTGACTAGATCAAGACAAAACCGACGGGCTGAAGTCCCCAAGTCTAACTGACGGCAATTTGGAGCCCCTAGGCTACTTAACGTAGCAAGAAGCTGACGCCAACTCAGCTGAAGGGGAAAGTGCCAGCTGACGGTTTTAAGGCCGACGGTTCTATGAAAACCATGACTTGGTCACCACGCATGGGTTTTAGGGAAATTGCTTGTATTCCACGCCCAGTATCAGAGTCCTATAAGGAAAGGATTCCGCAATCTACGCGCATAAGGATTCCTATAAGGAAAAGACTTCTACTCCAAGGAAGAAAGGTCCACCCTCTACTACTATAAAAACCCCAATACCCTCATAAGCCGAGGTACGCATAATTTACCCCTCTCTAGCACTCTAGAGTTGAAAGTTCTAACTTGACCTTCGGAGGGTATTTGGCCGGCACCACACCGGTGCTCTCTGTGAGGTCTTTTCCTTTTTGTTGTGCAGGTGTTGTTTTGAGCGTACAAGGTCGTGCAACTCACTGGTGAGATTTTCGGCATCATCAAAGAGTTATTGGCCTTATATGCATAATGGTGTAAGAGCTTGAACTGTGTGTAATATTAGTTAAATTGATGCGACTTATATATGATTTTTTTTTTTTTTTGAAAAGACGACTTATATATGATTGGTGTCTATAGATATAAATTGATAAATTTGTTAAAGCATGCATAGCCCTGATGAATAACATGCTTGTGTTGTTACATGCCTTAGTTGACATGCTTGAGTTGTCTAATGTTTTAGAATGACGAGAGTTTGTTACATGTGCTTGCCAAGTAACAAGGCTGATGCATTTGTGATGTTCATTCATTATAAGATAAAGTTGAGAAATAAGTTAATGATGTGATAAGTTTTTTATAATGTAAAATTGTGGAGCAAAGCTATTTTTTCCACTGATTATATTATAAACTAGTTGCCACAAAGAAAACTAATCAAACATCATGTGAATTATGTTTGTATTTAAATGAATTTATACGTATGCATGGATTACATGATAATTTGATACTATTTTTATAGTACAAATAAAGTTAATTTACTTTTTTTAAAAGAATGAAGCTGCAAATTTAATTAAGGAACATCCAAGTCGGCTAGGAATTATAGCATGAAGGTGTGATGGCCAGAGGAAGCGTAAGACTCACCTTTAACTTTCAGGGAGTTAATGTATTTGATATGATGCAATTGTATTTTTTTTAGCTTGATTACAGATTTCAGTGATAATCTCTCCCAGCGATAAGTATTGAAGTTTATGAAGTTCTCCATGCTTCGACTTAAAAGAATTTTACCTAAAAGTTTTTTTTTTTTTTTTTTTGGGGGGAAAAAATCTTTACCTAAACTAGATTTGAAAAAAAAAAAAAACTCAAGGAGATCATAGGAGATATTGATTATGGTTTAAGAAATAGGTGAAAAGCCACTTTTAGTCTCTACATTTTTAGGCGATTCCCATTTTAGTCCCTACATTTTGTTTTTACCGCTTTTAGTCCATATCCTGAAAAACGCTTCTCGTTTTGGTCTCTACTGTTACATCAGAAATGGAGAAAGCTAACATGGCAAATGACAGGAATAAATAATACTAATTTAATGTCCACGTGGCCTAAATTAATAATAAAAAAATATTTTTTGGCATTAAAAAATGCCACGTCAGCATATAAATTTAAAAAATTAATTTATTAATTTTAACTAAATAAAAAAATTAAAAACTAAATCAAAAACTAAAAATCATATGAATTGAGATCTAAGTATGTCTTGAACAAGAACAACAAGAACACAAACTCAAATCCAAGTACACAAACCCAGAAATTTAAAATAAAATAAAATAAAATAAAATAAAAAAACCAAACTTTGAGATCAAAGTATATCTTGAACCAGACCAAAAAGAACATTATTCCAGATCCAAGAACAAAGAAAGAAAAAACACCCACATACACACACTTTCTCAAACCCAACAAAATCATCAAAGATCTGGGTTTGATAACGAACTAGACATCAAGAGATTGAACTAAGAAGATGAAAGATCTGGGTTTTAATCACAGAGCGAGATCTTGGTTAAATACAAATTCATAAATCTCAAAACCCCCATTTTCTCAAACCCAACAAAATCATCAAAGACCCATAACAGGCCACACCCAAAATCTGGGTTTGTTTTCACTCACTCTCTCTCTCGCAGCTGCGAGTGAGAGAAGTTTTGGTGGGATTATTATTATTATTATTATTATTTTTTGGTTCTGGGTTTGATCGGAGGAAGGATGGTGATGGCGGAGAATGATCAGGAAGCGAGTGGTACCAAGTCGAAGTCGAAGTTTGCGTGGAAGACTTCAGCGGCGGTGGCGATGAATGGTGATGATGCTCCTCCTCCTTCTCCTGTTATGATTGGTGCCTCACCTGATTCTTGGCCAGCTATTTTTGATGTGGCCGCAATGGCGGCGGCGAGAGGAGTAACCTCAAAGCCTTGAGGTAGAGGTTGGAGAGCGAGCCAATGGCATCGCGACAAGCGATCAGAGAGTTTCGAGAGAGAAGTTAGGATTTTTTGCTTTAGCTCCACCATTGCTAGGTGGGTTGATATGGAGGGAGATCTTGTGTTTTGCTTTGTGGCTTTTGGATTGAATTTGGGTTCTTGGCTTCTTGCTGTTGTTGTTGTTGGGATGACATTTTTGAGAGAGAGAGAGAGAGAGAGAGAGAGAGAGAGAGAGAGAGAGAGAGAGAGAGAGAGAGAGAGAGAGAGAGAGAGGGG
>NW_027070289.1:13548-15683 GCF_002906115.3 Quercus suber
TTTTTTTTTTTTTTTGAAAAGACGACTTATATATGATTGGTGTCTATAGATATAAATTGATAAATTTGTTAAAGCATGCATAGCCCTGATGAATAACATGCTTGTGTTGTTACATGCCTTAGTTGACATGCTTGAGTTGTCTAATGTTTTAGAATGACGAGAGTTTGTTACATGTGCTTGCAAGTAACAAGGCTGATGCATTTGTGATGTTCATTCATTATAAGAATAAAGTTGAGAAATAAGTTAATGATGTGATAAGTTTTTTATTAATGTAAAACTTGTGGAGCAAAGCTATTTTTCCACTGATTATATTATAAACTAGTTGCCACAAAAGAAAACTAATCAAACATCATGTGAATTATGTTTGTATTTAAATGAATTTATACGTATGCATGGATTACATGATAATTTGATACTATTTTATAGTACAAATAAAGTTAATTTACTTTTTTTAAAAGAATGAAGCTGCAAATTTAATTAAGGAACATCCAAGTCGGCTAGAATTATAGCATGAAGGTGTGATGGCCGAAGGAAGCGTAAGACTCACCTTTAACTTTCAGGGAGTTAATGTATTTGATATGATGCAATTGTATTTTTTTAGCTTGATTACAGATTTCAGTGATAATCTCTCCCAGCGATAAGTATTGAAGTTTATGAAGTTCTCCATGCTTCGACTTAAAAGATCTTTACCTAAAAGTTTTTTTTTTTTTTTTTTTGGGGGGAAAAAATCTTTACCTAAACTAGATTTGAAAAAAAAAAAAAACTCAAGGAGATCATAGGAGATATTGATTATGGTTTAAGAAATAGGTGAAAAGCCACTTTTAGTCTCTACATTTTTAGGCGATTCCCATTTTAGTCCCTACATTTTGTTTTTACCGCTTTTAGTCCATATCCTGAAAAACGCTTCTCGTTTTGGTCTCTACTGTTACATCAGAAATGGAGAAAGCTAACATGGCAAATGACAGGAATAAATAATACTAATTTAATGTCCACGTGGCCTAAATTAATAATAAAAAAATATTTTTTGGCATTAAAAAATGCCACGTCAGCATATAAATTTAAAAAATTAATTTATTAATTTTAACTAAATAAAAAAATTAAAAACTAAATCAAAAACTAAAAATCATATGAATTGAGATCTAAGTATGTCTTGAACAAGAACAACAAGAACACAAACTCAAATCCAAGTACACAAACCCAGAAATTTAAAATAAAATAAAATAAAATAAAATAAAAAAACCAAACTTTGAGATCAAAGTATATCTTGAACCAGACCAAAAAGAACATTATTCCAGATCCAAGAACAAAGAAAGAAAAAACACCCACATACACACACTTTCTCAAACCCAACAAAATCATCAAAGATCTGGGTTTGATAACGAACTAGACATCAAGAGATTGAACTAAGAAGATGAAAGATCTGGGTTTTAATCACAGAGCGAGATCTTGGTTAAATACAAATTCATAAATCTCAAAACCCCCATTTTCTCAAACCCAACAAAATCATCAAAGACCCATAACAGGCCACACCCAAAATCTGGGTTTGTTTTCACTCACTCTCTCTCTCGCAGCTGCGAGTGAGAGAAGTTTTGGTGGGATTATTATTATTATTATTATTATTTTTTGGTTCTGGGTTTGATCGGAGGAAGGATGGTGATGGCGGAGAATGATCAGGAAGCGAGTGGTACCAAGTCGAAGTCGAAGTTTGCGTGGAAGACTTCAGCGGCGGTGGCGATGAATGGTGATGATGCTCCTCCTCCTTCTCCTGTTATGATTGGTGCCTCACCTGATTCTTGGCCAGCTATTTTTGATGTGGCCGCAATGGCGGCGGCGAGAGGAGTAACCTCAAAGCCTTGAGGTAGAGGTTGGAGAGCGAGCCAATGGCATCGCGACAAGCGATCAGAGAGTTTCGAGAGAGAAGTTAGGATTTTTTGCTTTAGCTCCACCATTGCTAGGTGGGTTGATATGGAGGGAGATCTTGTGTTTTGCTTTGTGGCTTTTGGATTGAATTTGGGTTCTTGGCTTCTTGCTGTTGTTGTTGTTGGGATGACATTTTTGAGAGAGAGAGAGAGAGAGAGAGAGAGAGAGAGAGAGAGAGAGAGAGAGAGAGAGAGAGAGAGAGAGAGAGAGAGGGG
>NW_027070289.1:16901-60795 GCF_002906115.3 Quercus suber
AGAGAGAGAGAGAGAGAGAGAGGAGAGAGAGAGAGAGAGAGAGAGTGTTATTAGTGTTGTTACATTTGAGATCTGGGTGTTGTTTTTTTGAGTGACAACAGGATAATATTTAACAATTAAAGAGAACAGAAAAACTTAAAACACAAAACTAAATCGCATCAACCAAAAGTAGAGTTATAACGAACACAAAAATTTATCAACTTAAAGTAGAGATGCAGGAAAAAAAAAATACTCCAAAAAATATTGAGAGAGAGAGAAAGAGAGAGAAAAAGATAGCTTTTTTTGTGAGGGAAAGCTATGCAAAGAATAAAAAAGAGAATGACAAATTTATAGTAAGATAATGTGAATATGAAGAGACAAAATAAAAGAAGATGAAAGGAAAGATAAATGGTGATATTAAGGTTGAGAGTAGTGGGAAGATGAAAAGGTGAGGGAGGGAAAGATGAAGAGACAAAATAAAGGAAGATGAAGGGAAAGATGAATATTGATATTAAGGTTGACAGTAGTGGGAAGATGAAAAGGTAAGGGAAGGAAAAAAGTTGAAGAAATTGTAATTATTAAAAAATTAAAAAAAAAAGTAAACGTAAAAAAAAATTTATAGGAAAATTGGAAAAAATAAATGATAATGATGTAAATGCTGATGTAACTCAACTCAAGCGTAACAATAATAAATGCTACACTTCAACTTTTAGATATATATATATATATATAAATTTGATATTTGGACACCACAATAATGGTAACCATTGTGCACCAGTTCAAATAAATTGGTTGATCTGATGTAGTTTGAACTAATCACACTATCAAGCATTGACTAGCAAGCTGTTAAACTTTGTGCCTTATTTCCAAAAAGCAAACAAAGTTGTCAAAAAAAAAAATTGCAATACCAAATGTAATCTTTTGAATTTAGTTACAAATATCCATGCAAAATTATTAATAAATAGAAACACTCCTATGAATAGAACACCCAACATGGCAACATATTGGCAAAGAGAGAAAATAGCAATACCTAAGGCTGAGAGGCTTTTCATAGACGGGAGGAGCGGCGAGAGCAAGGTATTGGTGGCTGTGCTAAAAAGAAGACACACTAGTGGCTGAAAACGATGCATCACTTGGAGGCAAGAGGCCGCCGTCACCAGTAGAGGGAGGCAGTATCGATGTTATTTAATAGAATAATATATATTATATTCATATATATCATCCTTAATTTTTTATAACGCAACGGATAATATTTTAACAATTAAAGAGAACAGAAAAACTTAAAACACAAAACTAAATCGCATCAACCAAAATAGAGTTATAACGAACACAAAAATTTATCAACTTAAAGTAGAGATGCAGGAAAAAAAAATACTCCAAAAATATTGAGAGAGAGAGAAAGAGAGAGAAAAAGATAGCTTTTTTGTGAGGGAAGCTATGCAAAGAATAGAAAAGAGAATGACAAATTTATAGTAAGATAATGTGAATATGAAGAGACAAAATAAAGAAGATGAAAGGAAAGATAAATGGTGATATAAGGTTGAGAGTAGTGGGAAGATGAAAAGGTGAGGGAGGGAAAGATGAAGAGACACAAATAAAGGAAGATGAAGGGAAAGATGAATATTGATATTAAGGTTGACAGTAGTATAGGAAGATGAAAAGTAAGGGAAGAAAAAAGTTGAAGAAATTGTAATTATTAAAAAATTAAAAAAAAAAAAGTAAACGTAAAAAAAAATTATAGGGAAAATTGGAAAAAATAAATGATAATGATGTAAATGCTGATGTAACTCAACTCAAGCGTAACAATAATAAATGCTACACTTCAACTTTTAGATATATATATATATATATAAATTTGATATTTGGACACCACAATAATGGTAACCATTGTGCACCAGTTCAAATAAATTGGTTGATCTGATGTAGTTTGAACTAATCACACTATCAAGCATTGACTAGCAAGCTGTTAAACTTTGTGCCTTATTTCCAAAAAGCAAACAAAGTTGTCAAAAAAAAAAATTGCAATACCAAATGTAATCTTTTGAATTTAGTTACAAATATCCATGCAAAATTATTAATAAATAGAAACACTCCTATGAATAGAACACCCAACATGGCAACATATTGGCAAAGAGAGAAAATAGCAATACCTAAGGCTGAGAGGCTTTTCATAGACGGGAGGAGCGGCGAGAGCAAGGTATTGGTGGCTGTGCTAAAAAGAAGACACACTAGTGGCTGAAAACGATGCATCACTTGGAGGCAAGAGGCCGCCGTCACCAGTAGAGGGAGGCAGTATCGCCAGCAGAGGGAGGCAGCGTCGTGGCATGCTAGGGTCCGTCAATCTCTCTTTCCCCCTTCTCTCTCTCACGCCGCCATGCATTTGTGAAACAAAAATTAGATAATGAATGGGATTTAATTTGTAACCGGGTTATAATTTTAAATTTGATTTCAACCGGGCCAGTTTGCTAAAATCTTATGTGGAAACTAGTAATTGTAATTTTTTTTAATTTAAAAAATGTCATGTCATTAAAAAAAATTTAAGTCATTGTTTCGTTAGCCATGTGAGTAATACCACTAATAGCAATTAGTAAAAGGACTAATACAACTTATTTTTTAAACTTAAGGGACCAATTGTGCTCTGAGGGTAAACTTAAGAGACCAACATTGTCGTTTCACCTACTCTAAACAAAGATTTTTTTTTTTTTCTTTTAATATATGAAACTAAGTGACATGAAAAAAATACAACACCCATCAATATACACCCCACAAACGACAACTCCCGTAGTGTCTCCAATCTTAGCTTGGCAGCACCTCTGGTAGGGAAGGCTCCATGGTTCAGACATAGGGGGGTTTGGGCTTTGAATTTTGATTAATTGAAATACTACGATGAAGGACTGTTTGTTATAGACCATATTCATGGAGGAAGTATACCATGTTTCGGGTGTATGTTTCTTTCCTCTCACAAGTTGGTGGGACCCATCAGCCGTGGGTTCCATCAGCTGTGAGATGGGAGAAACATGCACCTGAAACACGATGTATTTTTTCCTATTCATGAACTTGTAAAATGCTGATCTGGCGTATTGATATTGGAGAGTGTAAATAATGAGTTTTACACTTGCTCTTATTGAATTTAAACTCTTAATTTTTATAGTGTCTATAAAAAATAAATAAAATATATATTAATTATATTCATGTTACAAGGAACACGATGATGCAAACAATGCAACATGAGTGGTGGCGAGTGGGATTGACCTGCTCGAGCTAGGCTTTTTACTTGTAAACCTTAACTGCCATGCCATCTTCTATCTAGACTTCGAAACTCACTAGTAGGACCTCTGTTTCACGTGACTTTTTCAGCACGACAAGACTTATTCAGCATATTACACATTAGAAACAAGAATAACATCAAACATCAACAACAAAAACAGTATTCAACTTCAAAAAAAAAAAAAAAAAAAAACCAGTATTCAACACGTGCAAACCAACCTCAACATAAAGTAATATTCAATAATATTCCAAAAATAAGACAGTGTTACTCATTTTTCTCACATAATAATAGATTTAATTAATTAAATTTAGAGTAGAATCTCTCATTCATATTTCGGAAGACATCTCCATGAACACTCATTCAAATCAAGCATGGTTGGTCTCATTAGGATCTTGGTGACTAGACAATCTTTTGATACCTACGGTACCCTTAGAAGCTTGCTAGAGAGATGCCAACGGTGTGAAACTCTAAACTTGGCTTCGTTAAGCTTTTAAATGCTTCAGTTTGACCTCCTTTTGTTTAGGGGAGCACAGAGACGAGCCCCATAGATCTGATACTAACGTAGTAAAGCAATAAAACTACCTAACTAACCCTATCACAAAAACTCTCTATCTCCTATTCAAAAAATTATATATATATATATATATATCATAAAAACTAAGGGCATTTGTTCTTACCTGAACTTTCTTCTCCTTCGCAATAGCGTGATACCGGTCAAGCAGTAGAGGAAGTATTGAAGAATGGCCATGTCCCAAGTGCCACATGACCATATGAACCTCAAAAGCTTGTCCATGAAGAACAATCACAAATATTGGATGCCTGTTTATATCTATTAACCAAAATATGTGGGCCTTTTCTAGGAGAGTAATGCTATATACAATAATTTTCACATTTTTCACAATTGTTGAGTTTGACAAATTTTTACTGGTTTTCATCTAGATCCCCAACTAAACTTTATTATCTACTTTAACAACTTAACACTTATGCAGAGAGAGACAGAGAGAGAGAGAGGTTTTAGCTCTAAGGTGACCGACTATCACATAGGCTCCAAATCTTTGAGTTTTTCAGGGGGGAAAAAAAACACGCACAATATTTGTGCGTGTGTTTGATATCCTTTGGGGACCTAGCAAAATCCAGACAAATGCTAACATTCATCCATAGTCTGAGATATGTGAGATTTTAAACCACTTACTGCAAAATCAAAAGAACTAGAGGCTCAAATACTTGGGTTATTCAAGTGAAATTATCAATTAATTCTTAGCACATGCACAGTAGAGAGGAATAAGAATCCCCTTTTCAAACATACAGATTTTCCATCCACACAAGAAGCAAGTAGAAAGGAAGACGAATTCCCTTTCCAAACATATAGATTTTCTATACGCACAAGAAGCAAATGCAACGGTGCAAGTCAAGGTTTAGCTTAGGTTTCTAGAACAATTAGTACTACTTATCAAGCAAACAGAGTCAATATTAAAAATAGAGGAGATCCTTAGGGGTAGTGCAATCAGTTCAGAACCACAACTTATTAAGTGGAAGTCAATAGTTTGAATATCCTCTTCTTGCTTCTCTTAAGACCGAAACTAAGTTTAAAAAAAAAATGCAAAAACAAATAAAAAACCAATAGTTACAAGAGCATATCTAATAGAGTCTATGAATAGGACTCTAATTTGACAACCATCTTTAAGTTAGTGAAAAGGGTATCTGCAGGAGTTATGAGCAAAAAGGTACTCCTAACAGATTTTGTTGGATCTGCAGATTTCATTTAGTTGTGGTTAATTTTAAATTCTAATGACATATTGAATTTATAGGAACCAAGCTCAAGAGTGAAGGAACTAAAGGAAAGATAATCAATCATAATTTAAGCACTGGAATTACATTACATAATATGTGTCATAACAAGCATAGGAGCCCCCAAAATATCTTCGCGAGGCTCTTACACAATGACAAACATTCCAAGTAGAACACCAAACAGGATGATTGGATAAGAAAAGAGAAGGATCAAAAGTGCTAGAAAAGAAGAGAGCTATAAGAACAAAAGCTTGCAGTCATTGGCCAGGCACATCTCACTGTACAGAGATAACAGAAGTGGAGAAACTGAAGCCACATTTGAAACCAACAAACCTCTCAAAGTTTCAGTGTGAGATCAGGTGTAGAGTTGTCTATGTCAACTTGTGGAGTCACCTCTACAAAATTTATGTTTGAACTTTCAGTCAATACAAAACTAGGATGAGGAGGATTACCTGCCTCGGCAACTTGACGGAAACTACCAGGCCACAACAGCTCTGTCTCATCATCCTCGACGAAAATAGGCATTCCCATATAGCCATTTTGAAATCTTGTATTGTTTCTGACCTCAGAAGGCCTAACTGGTGGCACAAAGCCATAATGCACAGAAGAGTGTGCTTTGATTCCCAGGGACCTGAATGAAGATCCATGCAGAGGCAGAGATGCTAGGCTGGCATACCTCTCTGAGAATATACCCATTCGCATAGCCCGCTTAGCCAGTGTTCGTTCTCTCTTATGTGCATTTTGGTGTCCACCAAGAGCCTGCGAGCTGAAGAACTTGCGTTGACAGTAATTGCAAGAAAAAACTCGTGGGATGGCTGCTGTTGTAGTATGGGATACAGGTTCATTGCTGCTCTCGCTAGTGCTTGACAATGAGAGTCCGAATGAATCCCTTCCACATAGATCATCAGTGTTGAAGCTGAGAGTCAAGTCAAGAGTGACTGGCTCCGACTCTGATTGAGCTACTATGAGATTAGTGAGATGGGAACAGTTAGTGAGGCTGTCATTGGAGGGACCTGCAGAGGTTTCTTGAATGGATATGTTGGAAGCGACTTGGCTGCTAACTTCAGAATTACTTTCCGAAGGGGCTTTTATTTCAAGGTCAAAGTTAGGTTTCATTGTCGAGCTGTGTAGTCAGTTGGAGAAGCTAGTTTACATTCTATATGAGCAACAACTAGATTCTGCCAGCCTGCAATACGACCAATCTAGACAATCTTATCCTGCATTGTGAAGCACAATAATATTCAGCACATCACACCTGATTTTCATTTATTAAGATACAACCAAGAAAGAACGTTAACATCATAGTTTTTAATGTCTATTGCCCCGGAGAATTGAGAACACAGAGGCTAACACCTAGGGTGTATGTACAAAAACTAACAAAAGCAAATAAGGTGAGGCAGGAATTAGAGTCAAAAAGAAAAAATGTCTTATTTCATAAAGCACAATCAAAGTCTTATGACAATGATACTCCTTTATTGTTCTAGGTATAGTCGACACCATGTATTTTCATGAGAAAGCATAGCTTAGAATTGAACCTGTCTGCATTGCCCCGCCCCCCGCGCCCCCCGCCCCCCCCTTTTTTTTTTATGACAAGCATATTCCTTTGCTGGTGACTCAAAATGGATGTAATTGGAAAAAAAATTTCCTTNCCCCCTTTTTTTTTATGACAAGCATATTCCTTTGCTGGTGACTCAAAATGGATGTAATTGGAAAAAAAATTTCCGTCACATTTGGTTTGAAAATCAGATAAGTTGGCACAAATGCTATAAAACAGAACATATTCACAGTATGTAAAACATAGTAATCCTCAGGTTTAACAGACTTTTTCAGTAACAATATCGACTTAGAATGTGACTACCATTGGATCAAAAAGCTTGTACTTGCTTACATCTTCTTATTTTTCAATGCAAAATAATTCAAGAGTAACTATTTGCTTAAACAAATTCACCAAAGGGCAGAGTGGGGTAAAACTATATCTGTCACCAACTGCTTCTCTTGATTGAATCTCAAAACCCTGGTAAAGTTATCGAACCAAAATTATTCTAAATATCTTATACTAACCGATTACAGAAAAAGGAGGCAGTTATCAAAATGTTAGCCCAAGTAGATTACTAGGTTCTGTTTTCTCTATGATGAGATTGCCAATAACAATGTTAAGAACAGGATAACAGCAGTATAGGCAACTGAAATTTCAAAAGTATAACTTAATCAAGAACCTTAGCTCTTGGTAAGAAATATCTACAAAATCATGGCAGGTTGTCTCAAAATTTTGATATTAATGCAAATGAATTTTTTTTTCTTGGTCAGAAATTGAAATTTAATATTGCAATTCCTAGATAATTCAGAGTGAGCCCTGATAAAAAACATAAAACTTTTCAGTTATTCTTTCCTTGTTGACTCTTGCAAACTAGCTGTCTCTGAATTCATTTGAGACTGGAAGGTCTTTCTTTCATAACAAAACATGCTGGTTTCAAATCCGACTACTACAATGCATCTTCCAACGGAGGAGGAAGGAACCGTTATAACATGTATCTCTTCACTGAGTATGGTGCAGATCTTCCCACTTATTATTTACTAGTACTTTGACATAAAATATCAGAAATGGGTGCGTTTCATCTGAAAGTATTTATCTCCATTGGGAGATCACACCACCATGTGCAATGCCAAAATCATGAATTTTACGTATGCACAATTTTTATGCTCATTATGTTCATAATTTCTTCAATTGCATTTAGATTTTAACTTTAAGGATTAAGTATCTTTATACTTTTATTATTAAATAAAACGGAGCCTTTTAAATCTTGATTTCAGAAATACATACAAAGTTTTAAGACCAAGGGAGTTATAAGAATGACTATTCTAAAATAGACTGCACCAGCCAAAACACCTACAAATTCAATTCAAGGAGCTTAACAAGACTCTGAGCTCCAAAAAACAGATGAAATAAATTGGTGACTAGGTCAAGTTGCCTAACATGGCATGTAAAAAAATTCACCACAATTCTATATCATATAAACAAGCCTTTTACCAACTCTTTAGTGTTAGGCAAAGTTTATATGCTAGTAAGCATCAAATTGTTGGTTCTTTTTTCTCATGAATCAGCTTAGTTTTGGACCTTCCTAATAGTAAACACTTTAACTGAATTACAATAAAATCTATGTTGGCCACTATTGTAGATAATCAAACCACCAATTGACTTCCTTGTTTTAAGTCAAAGTTGAGTGCTTAATGCTGAAGCTTGTAACACTTACTCCTTCAATTTGCAGTCCTTACAACCTTCATTTCATCCTTATCTCACCCAACTTTATTCAACTTACTCTTGAATACATGCCTTTGAATAATCAACATAAAGTAGTGCTGAATTTGTAGCCATTCTTTGAATCCATCTGGTTAATTTCTATATGCTATAACACTTGGAAGCACTTCAATATAGTTCATTTTGCTCCACTAAAGGTACTATTTTTCAGTCTTCCTCTTCTCATAAATGATTAAACCAAGAGAACAATATGGTCTTTTGGGACCTCTATGCCATTGACCTAAGTGCTCTATCATAGATGTGGTGATTTAACAGAAATTATTTGCTAATATTCATCCTTATGCAGCTTGTCTATTCCTATTGACTCTTATATGACCACTCAAATAGCCAAAGCCAATGCAAAGGACGTTGATTCTGTACCTACCCTGATGTAAGTGAACTTTTTGTCCAAGATTTGGTTCTCTTATATATATGTATTCTCAGTCTAGTCAATATATCTATTTATTTATATTTCTATCATAACCATGCCTTTAATATAATCAGAAATGGAGTATATAAAATCTGATGCTGAATATGTTGCAAGAATCTTATAGCCTTTTGTTTTTTTTTTTTTTTTTCTAATTGGAGTGTATCCTTTTACTCAGTACAAATACCATGAGACAATTGTGTTAGTAATGGACAACTAGCATCAATATCCCAATGAATATGTGTGACTGTCTGTTTCTAGTGTGTCTATGAGAGACAAATCTTGTCACATAACAACAAATACTTTCAAACAAGAACATGGTATGATAACCAAGAGAATTAACCTCTGTGACTGAGATAGTGATTCTTGTTACTTGACAATCAACATCTCCAAATATGCAAAGGCATCATGAACTAGGAGAATCGACAATGATCAAGGCAGAAGACCTTTTGGGAATTGTTAAAAACATGGAAGATTCCTCAAGAAAAACCACTAAAACAAAAATATATGAAAGAGAGATATAGATGAAAAAATAAACTATATACAACTTATGCTAGAAATAAAATGCAGTCCATAATAAGAAAAGGAGGGAGATAAATAATTTAATCAAGATTGATTCCATGAAGATAAGTAAAGAGAATATATACACTATGGACAGGTATATCCTAATCCAAGTTGAAGGGCCAAATCAGCACAAAGCATATCTCATGGATCAGTCATGTAAATTTATGATTCCCTCTAATGTGTGAATAATTTTCATAGATTGCTGAGCTTGAAGAATTAAAAGCATATATCTCACACTAAAAAGCCACACGTTTGTGGTCTCTTTGTTCCACTAACATATATATTCGCACTCAAGTAAACACACAAACACCCACATATATTAGAAAATGTTGAGTGAGGCAGCATATATACCACCTAAGAATTTCTAAAAAGTTCCCATTAGAAAAACAGAGGATTAAATTAAAATTGAGCCATGGGAAATTTGATTTCCTGTTGTATCACTCTAAAATGAACTCAAACTAACTTAAATGCACATATTTGATTGCTCTTTCTTTAATTTAAAAATCAACTGGTTAACGTGATCTAAAAGTGTCATAGAAACTCAGAGTTTAATTCATGGATAGTGACAAAATTTAAAAGCCAGCCCAAAGTTTAGACACTGAATTCCGTATCTAAGAATCAATGGGAAAAAGGTACAAGGCCAGGCAAGAGAGACAAAGAAAACAATACTTTAAAAGACAACCGAATTTAGCAAATTTCATTCAGTAATCTATATTCTATCTTCATCCTGCAAATCAATCTCCATTTTCCATAACACATGAACAAATTCAACCTTATGAATAGCAAATACTGAACACTAGATTAGCTTATATAAAAATTTCAAACACTATCCCGAAACTCTCTCTCTCTCTCTCTCTCACACACACACAAACACACACAGAGTAATTCAGCAAAACCACAGGCATAGATTACAAAACCATCGGGAGCAGCCTATATTCTCACCATAACCCCACAAACAGAGAAAACCAAAAGCCATAGAAAACCATAGCAAGAACATAGTCAAGTACACAGAAATAGTGATCAACCACTGACTACTAGTACTTTTACAGTCTAAGAAGATAAACAAAGAAACTAATAATAAAAGAAAAACATAATAAGAGCAGTAGAGCACCATACCATCATCAAGATCAAGCTAAATTGGAAAGGTTGTGGATTTATACTGCTTTGAATTCCAAGACATCTGCTTTCATGTATAGCTGATCATCCCAAGACCGTATACTACTCTTTAATTTGTTGTTGCAAGAAAATTAATGAGGGGTGGATGAGAACACAGAGCCAAAGTAAAAAAACAACAACATGGGTAATGGACAAAACAACACAGAGAGACAGAGAGAGTGGTGGGTACTGATGTTTAATTATGGGAAAGCAAAGCTAAGAGGAGAGTGGTGGGGTTAGGGGGACATTGGTGGGACGTCAGAGAAGTCAGAGGGAAAGGTAGAGTTGGGATAAATTTTACTATAAACAAAAAAAAAAATTAGAAACAGGACATGACATAATACTTCACTCAAAGTCCCATCCCAGTGTACCACTTCTTCCTTGTTATTTTTTGGACTTTTTCCCAAAAACAACACAACTACAATTGGGATGGGATTGACATTGTAGGACATACCAATAATGCTACTATTACATATAGGAAGAAAGAGAAAGAAGAAGCAAGCACTAGTATTAGTTATTTGAAGAGACCCACCAAAGATTCTATGATTCTATCTCTCTCCACTTTGAAAGTGTTATAGATAAGTCCACAGTGCATGGGGTCGGGCTCGACTTTCATTCATCAGATTCACCATCAACTTTCAGGTGCACGTCTAGCTCCAGCATAATAACTACTAGTTTAGCCTTCATTCATGCCCATGGAATATAAAACATGCATATATATATATATAAAGGCCATAGCAAATTGTGAAATTTTTTTATCCATAATTTTTGTTGTGCAACCCCCCACACCCACACCCACCGAAAATCAAAAGGTGCATGCCGCTTACAGCTACTTATTAATTTATTTTATTGCGCATTATAGCTGCTTCTTTTTGCCTTTTTATTATTTTATTATTCCCTTCCTCTTCTTCTTTTCTTAACTTTCTTTTTCGAAAGGGATGTTTTGATTGTTTTCATGGACTTTCAAGCAGAGAAGCCAATGAACTGATTGTAAACACTGGTGGAAACAACTAATTATTACTTGCAATACATAGAGAGGGCTTTCTTCTTTTTAAAAAAATTATAAATTTAAAATATAGAGGGCATTTATTTTTCCTTAGTTTTTGGCGAATATAACTCGCGATTGGCTTAATGTAAGCATGAAGTGCGGAGGCAAAGGCAGTATAGTGTACCACGGTCCACGCATATGGGGTGGCCACGGAGCTATAAAAATGGAATGGAGATGGGACAGGTTTCAAATTAGGCTCGATATATTTTATTACAAGATATTTTCAAATTGAGGTGACAATAATAAATGAATATTTGATTTTTTTTTCCTCAAAAAAATATATTTAATTTTTATTTAATTTTATTTTTTTTTTGGTAATGGGTGATATATGAGTTTTTAAGTTTTATATATGAGTAATGCTACAGTCACAAACTATTTTACAATATTTTTACAAAATGTTAATGTGACAAATCTCTTATTGGTTTTCATTTAAGCCACCATTAATATCAATTTTTCATGTACCAATAATCACTTACCACACAGTAGTTTGTAAAATTTTTTGTAAAATAGTTTGCATCTCTTGCATTATTCTTTATATATAACTAGCAGCGAGCCTGTGCGTTGCACGTAATAATTATTTTTATGGTAGTTTTATTAAATGATTTTTTACAATTTAAACTAATTTAATAAAGATTAATGTATTTTGTAATCATATTTTTATTTATTATAGGAACAATCATAAATGTAATATAGAAAAAATCATAAATCATAAATATTAATTTTGTCGTACCAAAATAAAAACAATACAAAAATATTTTTTTTGAGAGAACAATACAAAAATATTCAAAAGGCAAGTTAATGAAAATATTTATTTTTTAATAAAAGTTATTTATAACATTTTGTGAATCATTAAAAAGAATATAAAATTTGGAAATTATTCCTTTAGTTTTAAACATAAACCGTATTTTTGCTGCCTACAATCCAAAACACCAAAAAATGTAACTAAAAAATTTAATAAAACTTAATAATGATTAATTGGACCAATTAGGAAAACAATTTGTTATTGATAATCTATTAAGATTATTTTCTTTGCAGAAGTTGTAATTTTGTCTTCCCAAAACATATTATCAAATAAAAAATTATTAGCAAAATCTAAGAATTAAATTACTATATATGCTTGTTATAAAATGATAATAATAATTAAAATAAAATTGCAAAAGCCAAAATTTGTCACCCATTTGATTTCGTTTGGCTAACCTTTACTTTTCTCTAAATAAATGACATTATAGAGTACTACTAATACAACTATTAAGAATATTTTGTCCATCACAAATGATTAAAAAATAAATAAAAATTAGTAAAGTCTTATTGTTTAACATCTAACTTGAGTACACTATAAAAAAAATCATGTTATGTAATAGAATAAATACCAAATTATCCAAATCATGCTATGTAATAGAATAATATTATATTTTATATGCTATATTTAATTCTTTATAACACAATAGGATAATATTTAACAATCAAAGAGAACAAAAAAACAACAACAATTAAAAAAAAAATTAAATCACATTAACACAAAATAGAGTTTTAAAGAATATAAAAAATTATCAACCTAAAGCAAAGATGCAAGAAAAAAAAAATCCACAAAAAATTTGAGAGAGAGAGAGAGAGAGAGAGAGAGAGAGAGAGAGAGAACCCCTTTTTTTTGTGAGGGAAAACTATGAATAGAATGGAAAAAATAATGACAAATTTATAGTAAAAGAGTGTGAATAAGAAGAGACAAAAATAAAAGAAGATGAAGGGAAAGAGGAAGAATGATATTAATGTAAATGGTAGTGGGGAGATGAAAAGGGAAGGGAGAGAGAAAGGTTGGAGAATTAGTGGGAAGATGAAAAGGAAAGAAAGAGAGAAAGGTTGGAGAAGTGTAAATATTAAAAAAAATAAATGTTAAAAACAATTATAGGAAAATTGGAAAGGAAAAAAAAAAATAATGATGTAAATGTTGATGTGGCTTAACTGGAGCATAGCAACAATAAATGTTACACTTCAGTTTTTAGATATATATATATATATATAGATAAATTTGAGAAAGTTTATAAACACAATAAAATTTCACAATATTTTCACATCATTTTGTAGTTGTAAGTTTAAAGCATATATTATTTGACACAGTAAATATTGTTAGTTGAGTCTTTGAGTTTATAAGTTTTACTTAGCAAATTTAAGATACTATGTTTTTTTTTCCCCTAATCTATGATAAAAATTCTACTCTAATTTAATTTAAGTATATATGTATGTGAAAATTCAAGTGTAAGATACTATGCTTTTTTTTTTTTTTAATCTAAGATAAAAGTTTTACTCTAACTTAATTTAAATCTATATGTGTGTGAAGAATTTTCTCTAAAAAGCCTATTCCGAAGCTCTGCCTCCAAAAGCTAATCTCTAACATTGTAAAATTTTGAACAAGTCCCTTTGTAGTCAGTGCTTAAAAGCTTAGGAAAATACTCTCCGTGCTTTTATGGGACTATGAAGATCTTTGCAATATTTGGGAACAAGCTTTTAGCTAGAATCGTCATGATTATCCACAGCTCATAAACTTCTCAGATTTGGTCAATGTAGTTGGCCAAGTGCCCTGAACCTTGGAACCCTTTGCTATGGTTGCTTGGTGCGTATGGTTTCGAAGGAACAAGCTTCGTTACAACGAGCCTAGTCCACCACCTTATAAAAAAAAAAAACTTTGAATCGGTAAGCTATCTCTTCTTTGAGTTTCAACATAGGTCTCACAACCGTCTTGTCTAGTCAAGGCCTATCAATGTTAAGTGGAAGCCTTCAGACTCAGGTATGCTAAAGATCAACTTTGATGGGGTAGTGTTCACCGAAATGAATGAAGCAGGAATCAGGGTCATTGCTAGGAATGAAGACAGGGAGGTGATTGCTGTTTTATCTGAGTAGGTTGCACTACCTTCCTTGGTGGGAATTCTAGAAATGATGGCCACTAGAAAGGCTACCCAATTCTGTGTGGAACTCAGTTATCATCAAGTGGTGTTCAAAGGAGACTCTAAACAACCGTCTTGTCTAGTCAAGGCCTATCAATGTTAAGTGGAAGCCTTCAGACTCAGGTATGCTAAAGATCAACTTTGATGGGGTAGTGTTCACCGAAATGAATGAAGCAGGAATCAGGGTCATTGCTAGGAATGAAGACAGGGAGGTGATTGCTGTTTTATCTGAGTAGGTTGCACTACCTTCCTTGGTGGGAATTCTAGAAATGATGGCCACTAGAAAGGCTACCCAATTCTGTGTGGAACTCAGTTATCATCAAGTGGTGTTCAAAGGAGACTCTAAGTTAACTATTCAGTCCCTAACATTGGAAAGCTCTCTCTCTCTCTCTCTCTCTCTCTCTCTCTCTCTCTCTCTCTCTCTTGTAAAAGACTTTAAGCCTATTGCAATTTTGTTAAGAACCCATTCTATCTCTCATATTAGGAGGTAGGGCAATTCTGTCACTCATGTCTTAGCAAAGAGAGCTAGATTATCTTTTTTTTTTTTTAGTCTGGATGGAGGATGTGCCTCCAGAAATTATACCTTTTGGTTTAGTTAATTTCCCTTCTTGATTGATTAATAATAGTGGTATTGTTTCTTTAAAAAAAAAAATGTATATGCATGTAAAGCTGCCGTCTAAAATGAAAACGAAGAGATGATGGTTGTTTTATTTGAGAAGGTTGCACTACCCTTGGTGGAAATTCTGGAAATGATGGCTACTAGAAGGGCTAACTAATTCTCTATGGAACTCTGGTATCTTCAGGTGGTGTTCGAAGAAAACTCTGAGTTAACTTTTCGGTCCCTAACAGTGGAAAGTTCTCTCTCTCTCTCTCTCTCTCTCTCTCTCTCTCTCTCATAAAAGACTTTAAGTCTATTGTGGGTTTGTTAAGAACCAATTCTATCTCTCATATTAGGAGGCAGGGCGATTCTATCGCTCATGCCTAAGCAAAGAGAGTTAGATTGTTTTTTGGGTAAAATATCATTTTCGTCCCTAAATTATCACAAAAGTTCATTTTTCGTTCCTAAACTATCACAAAAGTTCGTTTTTCGTCCCTAAACTTTCAAAAGTTCGTTTTTCGTCCCTAATCTTTTCCAAATGTATTGATTTTCGTCCCTCCCACATCGGCACTCATCAAGCCACGGAGGGACGAAAATCAATACATTTGGAAAAGTTTAGGGACGAAAAACGAACTTTTGTGATAGTTTAGGGATGAAAAACGAACTTTTGAAAGTTTAAGAACGAAAAACGAACTTTTGTGATAGTTTAGGGACGAAAATGATATTTTACCTTTTTTTTTTTTTTTTTTTTAAAGTTTGGATGAAGGATGTGCCTCCAAACATTTTACATTTTGTTATAGTTGATTGATTAATAATAGTGGTATTGTTTCTATATATATAAAAAATATGTATATGTGTGAAACTCATGTCTGGCCTTCCTCCACTCTACAAAAGAGTATACTTATAGTTATTAAGTGATCATCACACTAAAGGTACACGATGATATTATGATAACTTATCAATATCTTTGAAAATGGAATCTCGAAACTAAGATAATAAACATTTATGAGCAAAATGGGAAAAATATATATACATTAAATGGGGCAATAACCTCTATAAGCATTTTTTATCTTGTTATTAAACTCTCAAACAATGGAATGAGTATTCCATTCCCTCTATTGAAACTCCCAAACAAGGAAAGAGAATAATATTTTTAAAAATTATTCTTTTCATTCCATTCCATTTCATTCTCTCCTCCCAAACGAGAGCTTAAACGTACGAGTAATGTTTCAGGCACAAAATATTTTACAATATTTTTACAAACTGTTGATGTGATCAATTTCTTATTGGTTTTCACTTAGACCCACCATTAATATCACTTTTTCACTTACCAATAGCTATTCACTACATCAGCAGTTTATAAAAAATTTTATAAAAAAGTTTGTATCTTTAGCATTACTTCCAAACAAAGAAAGAGAAGAATATTTTTAAAAATTATTTTCTTCGTTCCATTCCATTTCATTCTCTCCTCTCAAATGAGAGCTTAGACGTACGAGTAATGCTACAGTCACAAAGTATTTTACAATATTTTTACAAATTGTTAATGTGACCAATTTTTTATTAGTTTTTATTTAGGCCTACCATTAACATCACTTTTTCACTTGCCAATAGTTATTCACCACATCAGCAATTTGTAAAAAAATTTTATAAAAAAGTTTGTATCTCTAGCATTACTCATAGACATACTGTAGCCATAAATAAAATGTGGGTATTACAAAATTATATGTAGTTTGATACTTTGGAAGTATTTTTCTCGCTCACATCACATTATTATTATTAGTATTGGTAGATCTCTCACATGGTTATATAACGTGTCATATAGTACATGTTTAAATGTCAGACTTAAAAAACAGAAAAAGTACAATTATTGGAGTATGGAATTGTGAGAATCACGAACCAGGGGGACTGAGAAATGTTCGAATATTTCCCTTGGATAGCTCATAAGGGAAACTCAACTAACAAAATTTATCAACTAACGATTTATCCCCCAAGGAGTGGTCATTTGATTATTTTTGGATAAAAAATTCAAGAAAAATAAAAACATATTTATTAAAATGAAATTCAAAATTATATATATTTTTAATGAAAATAATTTAAAATTTACATGAATTTTCCTTCTAGTTACAAAATAAATAAATAAATTACTTTTTTTTTTTTAATTTCTAATAACATCCTAAGAAAAAAAAATTACTTAGATTTAACTCTAAGTTAAATCAATTGATCTAAGTTTAAAAGTTAAGTTACAAGATGAGAAAATGTTAGACATCCATCTCATCCAACCCAATTATTGGTTCTTAGGAATTAATGGTCATATTTAACATTATTTTTTAATCAAAGAATCCCATTCATAAGCATTCATGTCACACGTAATCATATGACAAAAAAAATATAAAAATAGCATGCAAAAACCATAAAGACTAGAAATCCACAAAAGACACTTTAGTTCACATGACAAGAAGTTAACCATAAATATACAAATCTATATTAGACAAACACAAATTATGATTGATTTACTTTCTTTGAAATTTTTTGGATCACGATCAAATTTATTTCATGAATGATCAAACCTCAAATAATCACATAATCATGCTTCCAATGAATCTCCAGTACTATTTGAAGCCATTTCATGTAAGATTTTGAACTCAATAAACATATGATCATGACATATAACACGTATCTCATGCTTTCAAAAAAGAAAGACATATTCTACTCATGATCACCATTAAAGAAAATAAATTAAAGCCCAGGTTAGTTATGATACCTATATGCACTACCTTCCGATAAAGAGTATGCATGGTAGCATATCTACTACAGAATTGTGATTCTGGGATTTGATACTGGAGGATGCTCAAATCTTCACTAAACTTTAGTGATCCCATGCTTTTTCCCTGGGTGGAAAGGAAGAGTTATGTCGTTAGTGCCTCAAAGGCGCCTGTTGAAGAGAATAAGTAGTTGTTCGTTTTTATTTACGCAATAGTATATGAATTATGAACTAGGGTTTTATGACTGAGTTCAAAATGGATTTGTTAGCTCTCATATATATATATATATATATTAATAGTTTAAGCTTAGAGAAATTTCAGTTAGAATTTGTAATTAAAATCCAATTTTGCACAATGTGTCTAAATTTATATGAGGACCACGTCATAATTATTGACTTAAGTTTGTGTCATGTGTCCACTTAAGTTTTTTAATCTTTATGCTAAGTGAGTTAATGTGTGCAAAATATTAAAAATTAAAATTTTATATGTCCTTAGCGTTACTCATTGTGGTGTGATCATTTACCACGAGTATACATTAACAAAAAAAAAAATCTAAAAATTTATTATATTGCTCTCATTTTAGAATTCTTGTAATCAGAACGATTTCCTCCATCCAGAACACATCTAGCTTTCCCTTGTGGCAAAAATCAAACATGCAAAATATTTCTTTACGAATTCACGTATGGTAGCTCCATAACAATCAAAAGCGAGAGCAATACAATAGTTCAGAAATATAAGTAATCAAAATTATTTGTTTGATTGTTTTAGAGCTTTCCCTTGTTAGTTTTGCCAATAACTCGAGTAAATTATATATATATATATATATAATTTACTATAAGGACAGAACACCAAAATAGCTCGTCCTCGTATGGGATCAAATTATTTGTTGTTTTGCTCAATATGAACTTTATCAAGCGATGGAAGACAAGAAATCCAAACAGCACCTTCACCAGCTCTTTTTGTGATAGCTACAGCTTCATCTTTAGCATATTAGCTGCAAAATGTTCGTGATTGGTCAATATGGACTCCAACTAGTGATAAAAGGTATGACCACCAATAACACCTTGAAATATTACAGTGACCCCATTGATTCTCCTCTTCCTTAAAAACATAAGTACTTGGCTTTAAAGTTATAACTTATAAGTAACCGAGTTTGTGTGCATTTGTTAGCTTATTTATTTTATTTTAACTGTTGTGTAAAAATACAATTGTACTTTAAAAAAATTATTTCATAAAAACTATACCTCCCTTTTAGAATGAATATAAGCTAAACACCAAACAATTTTTAGTCAATTTTGCAACACATAGCATTAACTTGGTTTTGTGTCGTTTACATGGTTTTCTTTTTAAGAGAATTTGATTTTTTAAATATCACATATCCCTTGTCTGGCCAAAAATTAAAGGGAATTTGAGGATTTAAATGGGAGAAGATTCTTTCCCATTATTAAAGGGTGTGTGTGTGTGTGTGTGTGTGTGTGTGTGTGTGTGTGTGTGTGTGTGAGAGAGAGAGAGAGAGAGAGAGAGAGAGAGAGAGAAAAAAAAAAAATCTAAAAATTTATTATATTGCTCTCATTTTAGAATTCTTGTAATCAGAACGATTTCCTCCATCCAGAACACATCTAGCTTTCCCTTGTGGCAAAAATCAAACATGCAAAATATTTCTTTACGAATTCACGTATGGTAGCTCCATAACAATCAAAAGCGAGAGCAATACAATAGTTCAGAAATATAAGTAATCAAAATTATTTGTTTGATTGTTTTAGAGCTTTCCCTTGTTAGTTTTGCCAATAACTCGAGTAAATTATATATATATATATATATAATTTACTATAAGGACAGAACACCAAAATAGCTCGTCCTCGTATGGGATCAAATTATTTGTTGTTTTGCTCAATATGAACTTTATCAAGCGATGGAAGACAAGAAATCCAAACAGCACCTTCACCAGCTCTTTTTGTGATAGCTACAGCTTCATCTTTAGCATATTAGCAGCAAAATGTTCGTGATTGGTCAATATGGACTCCAACTAGTGATAAAAGGTATGACCACCAATAACACCTTGAAATATTACAGTGACCCCATTGATTATCCTCTTCCTTAAAAACATAAGTACTTGGCTTTAAAGTTATAACTTATAAGTAACCGAGTTTGTGTGCATTTGTTAGCTTATTTATTTTATTTTAACTGTTGTGTAAAAATACAATTGTACTTTAAAAAAATTATTTCAAAAAAACTATACCTCCCTTTTAGAATGAATATAAGTTAAACACCAAACAATTTTTAGTCAATTTTGCAACACATAGCATTAACTTGGTTTTGTGTCGTTTACATGGTTTTCTTTTTAAGAGAATTGGATTTTTTAAATATCACATATCCCTTGTCTGGCCAAAAATTAAAGGGAATTTGAGGATTTAAATGGGAGAAGATTCTTTCCCATTATTAAAGGGTTAGTTGTTTTGTGTGTGTGTGTGTGTGTGTGAGAGAGAGAGAGAGAGAGAGAGAGAGCATATGCATTTGGGTTTGGGGGGAGGGGGGGAATCTCACTCTTACACTTTGTTAATTTGAATGAAGAGTTGTTAGATTAAATGATTAAATACATAATTTCCTAACAATTTAAATTTTTGGGACTATCAGTAATTTATTGTGGTATCAAAGTACGTAAGAAGTCCCAAATTTAAATTTAATATCTACCTTAATCTCACATTCAAACAAATCCAACATATTAAGTTTTAGGACAATTAGTAATTTATCAAGAGAGAATGAAAGGAAATAAAAGGAGGAGAGGGTAAGGGAATTTTGTTGTTTGGTCAGAGGCAATCAGGGTGGAAGAAAGGAAAAGGGGGTTAATGAATTTCCTCCTTGACCCACTATTTTTGTCTCTTCCCATCCTCCCTTGCATACCAAATACATGGAAGAAAAAATGTGCTAACTTTTCCTTCCCTTCCCTTCCCTTTCCTCTTATCTCTCTTCCCTTTCCTCTCTCTTCTTTCCCTCTTCATTGGACCAAACATATAATGATTACGATGAAAGAAAAAAGGATAATGTCTTCTCTAAGATTATTTATAGCAGTCTAACCACCGGGATGAAGCCAAGACTTGGAGTTAGGGGACGGTTTTATTGTTAGTTATATGTCGTGGTTTTGGTTTTTGGCTCTATTGCTTAGCCAGCAAAGGTTTTCTTTTATTATGATTTTTTTATTATGTGTGTAGAGTGTGTCTTTTGTTAATAAGGACAAAATTATTTTGTTTAAAGTTTTTTAAAGGACTAAATTGTTTGTTTTTGGTAAAATTGATTGATTAGTCTCAAATTTTTTTTTTAAAGCGTTGCTATTGCCTATTGGTAATTTTTGTTGTTGGACTAATATTTTGGGCTTGTATTTATTTATTTATTTTTTTAGATTTTAGATCTATAAATTTTTTAATGGACTTTATAAGGAGGAAAATACTAAATCTACAAATTTTTGTTGTGATTAGTGGTTAATAGTAAGTAAAAAAGTGATGTAAGTGGTGGACCCAGATGCAAACCAGTAAAAATTTGCTACCCCAATCGTCTGTAAAAATGATGTAAAAAAGTTTGTACCTGTAGCATTTCTCTTATAATGATCAATAAGAGAGACAAAATGTAATTTTATTGAACGAAGTTGCTAAAATTAGAACCTAAATATATAGTTATATAATTATATTATTTTAAAAAAAAAATTAGGGGGGGCAATATGAATGGTTCCGTAATCCATGCTAGCCACAATTTTAGTCAAATTTGGTCATTATTGTTACTTTAGCTAATGTATTATTCACACACAACTACATCATCCTTAAAACTCTATCTCTAACCCATTTAAATATTATTTTTTCTTTCTCTTTCTCCCTCTTTCCTAAATCAATTAAATAATAATAATCAAAACTGCAACCCACAACCTCCGCAACTCAAATCTATCTAGATCATCGCAATTCACTACAACCCATAAGCTCCACAAACCAATCTATCATCTCCAACTCTAATTAGCGAGCTCTAAGTCATCATGGCCACCATCAAACCTAGACCACCCACCATTATTGAAACCTAGGTTGTTGTTGAAACCCACCACCACCATCAATGAACAATTCATCTCAAAAGCAAGCCGAAATAGTGACCTAAAACAGATACTTAATAATTATGCGAAAACTCCAAAAGCATACGTTAAGTGGAGAGAGAGAGAGAGAGAGAGAGAGAGAGAAACGAATGTTTTATAATTTTTTAATAACTTAGCAATGAACCGTACATCAATAATTGTATTGAAGGTATCATACATTATTAAAATTTTGGAAGAAAGTATTAAGGTTGATGTAGGGTAGTTTTACTTGAATTTAGTAAAAAATATGCTGAAACATTATTTTAATTAGACTAGTGCAAGTGCTCTAATGTGCACGACTTCTAAGAACTACACATAGGATATCAAACCACTTGGTGACCTCCTATTTTATCCCCCCCTTTTATGAGATTCAAACCTTTAATAAGTGATCGTGGAATCAAAATTGTTTAAGAATTTGGTAAAACGTAATTAGCAAATGAAAACGAAAAAGAATTTTAAACTGAGTGTACGGAAACAAAAATGTATTAACTAATTTAATTCCCATAAGCATATTGCATACCTACTAATTAGGTCATTAGAAGCCTAGCTAAGCACATGTTCAAAGTGAACAATTTTTTTATGTTTTATAAACCTAGAGTAAAGGAAAAGTAGAGCGCAACGATAAAAAGTAATGCATATCAAACGATGCAATCCCAATTAAAATTTGCACGTCTTTAAACTAGCCTGGAGACAAACCTAGTCATTTCAAAAGTATAGCTAGGGTAGGTTATGTTGTTTTGAAAAAAAAGTAAAAAAAGAAAGAAAAAAAAGCTGCATATATATACAAACGCAACCAATGCAAACTCGACGTTTCATCAAATTCAATGGTGCTGAAGTTTGTCGGATCGAATTTTTTTGCACGTAAAGAAAGTGAATTGTACGTATAAGGTATAGTATAAAAAATAAAAACAAATGGAACGGTACTACTTTTCTCAAGGAAAAGAATAATAAGAAAGAAACAGGCAACAAAGCCATCGATCTCTATCCCCACAATATTCTTTGAAGAGATGAACCCATGAAGCAGAGAGATAAATCTATCACATTACACTATATAACATGCACATGAACCAGTGACACACTTTGTTCTAGTCTGTGCAATGACCGACAGTTCCACGTTCGCGCCGCTCGGTGTGCTTCCCCAGACACCTGGGTGGGCCTTGATCCCAACCTCCATATGTCACTGCCCCCTTTTATTGGTCCCCCCACCACACGCTTGGCCTAGTCTAGCCTACCTAGCTCGTTCATTATATATATCATCGCTAATAATGTTCTCTTGAGAATTTTTTTTTTAATTTATTTTATATTTAAGATGAAAGAGAAGTGAGTTTCACCACTCATGTATTTTTTACATTTTAGATACGCACTCAATTAAAGTTGATATAATCTCTGTTTATGATCTTAAAGAAATTATTTTAATTTTCAATTTAACTTTTGATGACGTAAGAAGTGACGAAGCCACATTATGGGAAGAGGGCCCAAATTTTTAAAAATTAAGGAGCTGTTTGGCAACATTGTTTTAGCAACGTTATTTGTATTTTTAAAAAAAATGTGTGGGTGAAAAAAAAAATGTATAAATATACGTGTAATATTGTTTAAAAACTGAAAACATTTGTTTAAATAAATGTACCAAATGATCCTTAAATTCTTGAATAGATGTACTTATTTATATAGATGGTCCCAAAATTTAAAAATAAATTCAGTATATATGAGTAAGGCTTTCGGATCCTAATTAAAGTTGTTATATATTTAAAAATAAAAAATATATAATTTTTATAAGAAAATCTAATATTCCTTGTATTTATTTATGGTCCTCTTAATGGATGAATTTAGAACATTTGTTAATAGAATATTTTAGAAATGTCAAATATTATGAGTGGAAAAAGAGAGTATAGAGAGGAGAGAGAGAACACAAGATTTAAGTGGTTAGGCCTACATCCATAGAGAGAAAGCCTTGATAGCTACATCTTCACTGTAATACTAATTCACATTGTCACAATGAACCCTAAGTAGAGTTTGTATAGGAACAGAGAGTTAGAGTTAGGCATATATGAGCTTACAATAAAATTTTGCCTCTTGGGCCTACACATAAACCTAATAACTCTAACAAGACAATTTTTTATACCACTTTTATGTACAATATAAAAACAGTAAAAAAAAATCAGTTACTTTTTTTCCCATAAAAAATTTTTAAAAAAATTTCTTAAACAAATTTTTTATACCACTTTTATGTACAATATAAAAATAGTAAAAAAAATCAGTTACTTTTTTTTCCCATAAAAAATTTCTAAAAAAATTTCTTAAACCAATATCTTTAGGACATTCATTAATTTTTCCATTCATTTAAATAGATAGAATTCAATTAATGAAAAGTTTTATATATTTACCAAGATTCTTGTGGTGTAATTGACACTTCTTAATATTTCTAACGGAAATGTATAAGGTTTTAAAGCCCTTCACCCTCTACTATCGAACTATAGAAATAAATAAAAGAAAACTATAAGTTGTATATATTGATATTTATAAAATTATAACAAACATATATAGTTAGCATAATAATTATTTAAAAAAAAAAAAACATGATCCGTCCTTATAAAAATATGGGTTTATTTATTTATTTATTATAAGAAAAATCAGTAATTAAGAGAGAAGGATTTCTAGACGTTTATTCTTGAAAAACTAAGAAATTTTGATTAAGATAAAAGGCACTCTTGGCCATAAAAATGATAGTTAAATAGAGATAATTTGAGGATATCAAATATCTCTGGAATACTAGTTTATACTATTGCATAGAGTAAGAATATTAGTATACTATTATAATATTAGTTTACATCTTGGGTTGTGTTTATAATACTTGTTTATACTATTATAGTGAGTAAGAATAAAGTATATATAAAGAGAAAATTATTTAATCACAAGATATTTTATTCGATCCCCTTAAAGACAAATTCTTGGCTCTCCATTGATTGAAGGTGCAATGCTTGTGCTTGCTACAATGCTACCAGATATAATAACTCCGAAATGATGACTCTAGTCTTTAAACAAATACTCATCTTTACATTCTTCCACTATATATTGGTGGATCTTTTGTTTATTCTTAAGCTTAATTGCTTTGTCTTTGTTAATAATAAGCATTTAGTATAAGTGCAGATTAGTTAGACCCACTTTGGGGGGGAGTATCTGCCCACTTTATCAGCGTATCCAAGCTTTTCAGTTGTCAAATTATTGCCAAGAATTAACTTCCTTACTTTCCTAAACGTTTCATATATATATATATATATAAAAGAGTTGGTTTCAAGTCACGAGTAGTATAACTCTAAGTGCATGACAAATAATATTTGATTGGTATGAAAGTTAGCATACATGTTAAATAAATATAGAACATATAATTTAACGGTGAGATTTTTAAAATATAAATTCAATAACAAATTATTGGGTAGTGTTACATTGTTTAGAATTACACTAAGTGTAACTTGAATTTAACACACACACACACACACACACACATATATATATATATATATATATCAACCTTTAGATGCATCCATTGATTGAAGGTGCAATGCTTGTGCTTGCTACAATGCTACCAGATATAATAACTCCGAAATGATGACTCTAGTCTTTAAACAAATACTCATCTTTACATTCTTCCACTATATATTGGTGGATCTTTTGTTTATTCTTAAGCTTAATTGCTTTGTCTTTGTTAATAATAAGCATTTAGTATAAGTGCAGATTAGTTAGACCCACTTTGGGGGGGAGTATCTGCCCACTTTATCAGCGTATCCAAGCTTTTCAGTTGTCAAATTATTGCCAAGAATTAACTTCCTTACTTTCCTAAACGTTTCATATATATATATATATATATATATAAAAGAGTTGGTTTCAAGTCACGAGTAGTATAACTCTAAGTGCATGACAAATAATATTTGATTGGTATGAAAATTAGCATACATGTTAAATAAATATAGAACATATAATTTAACGGTGAGATTTTTAAAATATAAATTCAATAACAAATTATTGGGTAGTGTTACATTGTTTAGAATTACACTAAGTGTAACTTGAATTTAACACACACACACACACACACACACATATATATATATATATATATATCAACCTTTAGATGCATATTAGGCATATCAAATTTTATATAAATCTATAATCTAAGAAAAATTATATTAATGTAATATCACTTCATATATAATATTTCAACTAATGTATTTAGCATATTTGGATTTGTGTATTATATTTGGTTAAAGTTGTAGTTCGTATAATATTTGCTATATATATAGCAAAAATAAATAAATATTTTCTATATGACTCCACTCAATGATCAATTTCAACTATTACTTTCTAATTAAGCCTAGAATCAAATTATATTTTTCTCCATATGCTTATCATGTAGATGCTAAATTTTATGTCAATATAATGTCATTTAATTAATGTCAAATACAATTTTTTTGTTTAGTAGAGTTTTAAAATGTATAACAACAATCATAGCACACTCATTTTTTAGATGAGATGATTCCTAGTCCAATTATCTTAATATTTAACCAGAATAGTGGGCATATGTGGGGGAAATATAATATAATCTAAAAATGCATTTAACAATATATATATTGATTCCACAAGAAGTTATAACAAAACATCAAAAGTCTTGTAGCTGAATTGACATATTTTCCATGCACAAAGTACTTGGGGGTCTAGGAGAGAAATTATTTGAGCTGTGGGGTTAGAAATATATTGTACTCATCTCTAAAAAAAAAAATGTAACATTGTAAATAATTATACTTAGTGTAACTTGAAGTTAACTCATTTGTGCTGTGTCCAAATGAAGTTTAATAATTTCCTAGCTAAAATGTGTTCAAATTCTACGATACTCATGAGTTTTTTGATTGGATGGTAAATAATATTTGATTGGCATCAATTTAATATGCACGATAAGCATATAATCTCAAAAATGGACTTGATAAGCATATATCTATATATAATATATAAACAAAACGTTTGACTTTTTATTGACCACTTTTCATTGCGCTGTGTCGCTATACAAGTAACCAAGTTTATGCCACATATATACATTTAAAAATACTGAACATTTGTGTCTTTTGATTTTGCCCTTTAAATTTCAGTATCTACTTCCCGTTTCACATTAGAATTATATATTAAAACAAAAAACTTTCATTGAGCAGAAAAACATCGATAAGGTGTAGGGAAGAGAATGAAAAATCTGAGAAGAATAGCATTTGTAAGGCGTGTAAAGAAATCGCTCAATATTATTGTTGCTACCATTAGTGTGGCTTGATTCTTGGACCTTTTCACTATTTCACAAAAAAAAAGAAAGAAAGAAAGAAAAAAGACTTACAAATAGTAATTTTTAAAAAGATCCACAGATTTTTTGTGTTTCTAAGAAAGATAAAAGATAAGAAGTTGAGAAGAAGTTACCAAATGAAGAAATCTTCAATATTAATTAATGTTGCTACCATTGGTGTAACTTGATTCTTGGACCTTTTCACTATTTAACAAAAAAAATCCAACTTACAAATAGCAATTATGGAGAATATCTACATGTTTCTTGTGTTTCTAAGAAAGATGAAAGAGAAGAAGTTACCAAATAAATATGAACTACTGTTTATATCTAAAATATTATGACCCTTCAATAGGCATCTTTTGGTATATTCAATTTGAATGGTTATGACCTTTCAATAGACACTTTTTGGTATATATATTACAACTTATCTTGCATATACCTATATATACAACACAAACTAAACTAGAGACGCAACATTGCTTCTTTATTTTATTTTTATTTTATGAACTCATCCAGTAACTATTCTTGTGCATTGCATGAGTTAGTGACTATAATAATAATAATAATAATAATAATAATAGGTGAAGTTGAGAGAAACTCAAATTAGAATTCCAAATTAAAGTTCTAATTTTACGCCATGTGTCCTAAATTATTTATTATTAAAGTGTTTTGTTTCTTAATTTTAAAATCAAATGTGAGGTCACATAATAAATATTCATCAAACTGAGTTATTAAGTACAAAAACCAAAGAGTTTAGAATAAATGAATCGTTGCGCCAATTTTGTGCCATGTGTCTATTTAAGTTTTTTAATATTTGTGTCAAGTGAGTTAATGAGTGCAAAATACTAATAATTTAATTAATGAACTATAAAAAAATAAAGATAAAAACCAATCATAATCAACCTCTCTTTCTTCTCCCAAAAAAAAAAAAAAAAAAAAATCAACTTCTCTCTTTTGAAACTTTTTTTTCGAGAGGCTAAATTGGTTCTATCCAAACACAAAGAGACCAAACTGATCTGTAGCTTGATCATTCAATACTCGGGCCTCTTTCAAGGCCTAAGTTGCTAAGGTCCATAGCTTTAGCTAATGGGCCTAAATTAAAATGGAGCCTTCGAGGACCGAGAGACTTTTCCACTGGCTTCACAACGCTTTTTACTTTACTTCTTCAACCATCAAACCGAAATCTTGAACCATCGGTTAACATTGACATTAAAGTCTCGATCAGTCTCAGAATATTTCTCGTATCTGATCCAAAGATGGCCGCCAATTTCTGGACATCATCACACTAGTATCTTTCCTTCCAAGACAACATCTTTATCTAAATTTCACTTTGTTTCTCTGTGTTTTTATTTTTTGGGTTTTTGTTTTTCATGTTTTTTGAAATTGGGTCTGTTTTGTTTCTGTGATTTTTGCGCAGCAAACAGTTGTTGGACCAGGAAGAGGTGGATGTGGTGCACCCACTTGACAAAGAAAAGGGAATCACTCTTGAGGATTTCAAGCACATTAAGATGCACATGGCCAACTGTATTCTCTCTCTCTCTCTCTCTCTCTCTCTTGTTGGGTTGCATTCAATTTTTAATTTTTGGTTTCTTTTTTGATGGATTTGATCTGGGGTTCAGCTCATTTAAGAGTTCTCTTTCAAAACTCCCTCAAGTTTTACAGTTGCAGGAGATATTGATGGTTGATACTTTCGTTGTTACCCTTTTGTGGATTATTATCATTTTTCTTTGATGTGGTTATATTAGTGAAAGTTGCATGTGTATCGCTGACCAATAAAAAGGGAAAGGGAATGTTGCATCTGTGTGTCTTGTAAACACACTGATTAATATTGTGGTGGTTGTAATTTTCACATGGTAATAGGTTGGCAATGAAAATTTTGATAGAAATTTGATCATGTTCGATTGAGGATTGGTGCTTTCCCGGTGCGGGGAACAGAAGCATATTTGGTTTCAACTTAATTGCAAAACAAGATGCTTAATTGTTATGTTTAGAATGTTGTTAATAACTTGTTACTTTGAGTTTCTTATGGTATTAATGATCTTAGAGAAAATGGTGGTTTTTGTTCACTCTCTCTCTCTCTCCTTGCTGTGTTTGTGTGTGCAGTGTATTTGTATGTTTTACTGCTAGGAATAGATTTTCTGTCAGAAATTGTAGTACAAGTTATTTGCTACTATCCCTCACAGCTTTTGATTTTATGGGCTGTCTTTGTTGATTGTGTTGTTGTGATTAATTGAAGGCTCATCAAACTTACTGTGTAGAGTCACCCCCTACCGATATTTTGTTTGATGGTCACATGCACATACATGAAACTGCTAATAGTTTTGCTCTCCATATCTAAACCATTCTACATGTAACCTTTTATTTTTTGGGTAAATTTTCTTTTCAGACATATGGAAATTGGCTCAACATGTTAAAGTGAGGCAAAGGTTTGAACCTATTCTCCTAGTGTTACTTAACGTATCTCCTTTTTTAAAAGAATTGCTTCTTTCCCTCTCTGCGTAGATGGTTTCTGCAGTCTTGACTCGCATGTAGCTTTTAGAATTTCTGCCCTAGTTATTTTGTTGATTTAGGACAATGATTAGTTCATCTGGGCATGTTACACTTGTTAAGAAGTATCATAATATTGACAATGATTAGAATTGTGGTTACTTTTTAAAATATTTTATATAATTTTGTTTTCTACTATCTAAAGAAACTGATTCTTGGGCATCTTCTACCTTGTGGTTGGTGCAAATTTTGGGATAGATGAAGCACCATAATACTGCTCTTCAGATATTCCACTCTAAGAGAAGTTTGAGAGTTTTTAAGCAAGTTCCTTTAATGCATCACCGAGATAAAACATTTATATTGATAGTTTGCTTTATGTTAGTTGTACCAGATTTTGTTCTAAAAATACCACTAGTCTTTTTAGTTATTAAAAGGACAAAAGCTTTATGAATTGAATAAGCTCTAATTGTATTTGGGGTCTTACACAATGTATTTCAATTTCTGCTTTCTACAATTTGTTAGCTGTTAGCTGTTAGCTGTTATCTCTTGAGGTTTTTGTATTTTCTTCATGTCCAGAGTGCTCATCATCATGAACACAATGTTCATTTTTTCAATAAAAATTCTATTACCTATTTAATAATTAAAAAAAAAGGATAAGCTCTAACCAAGTGCAAAGTGCATGATCTACCATAATAGTATATATTCTGAGGGGATGGAATTTTATGTATCATCATTGCACTATACTTTGGCTAGGCTTGTTGAATCAATGTTAAAAGGAAGGATGCCTGTTGTTTATTGGAAACAACTAAGGTCATTTTTTCTAGAATGTGATGCAGGACAGAATGGGTAGAAAATAGAAATAACGGGGAAGGAAGAACAGGGCAAACTGCCTAAATCCTAGGCTTCACCACCTAATCATGCTTGGAATCATCGCCAAGTTTAGAGAAACATATCTAATCAGAATTTTTGTTCAAATTATACTGCTTCAAACATTCCTGGAGCCTCTTTTTTATAGTTTTCAAGGATTACATTAGGGCACAATTACATCTGATAAAATCCTCAACAACATTAAAGTCTAAATTCGAAACTGAAATATTTTACCTGGTAATGAGCTCTAGCTCAAATGGTATATCTTTCTTCCGTAAGAATGGAGTGAGATGAGGTCTTTGGTTAAAGATTTGTTGGGTGTGTCAATAAAAAAATTTAAAGAAAAATATTTATTCAACAAATTTAACCAATTGATTTGATCTCTAATATGCCGTTAAAATGTTTCAGGGTTGTAGCTACTGCAGTGACATATATGAGACGTGTTTACACCAGGTATTTAAATAATAAATAATTGCCTGATGATGGTAAAAATATGCTCATTTTGGTAATAATAAGCTCATGGCTTGTGCTTTCCTTTTGATCCTAGTAATGACTTTGAAGTTCTTGTGAATCTGTACCAACCACTTGATAATTGATAATTGATTACTACTTGTTTATATTATTGTTTTGCTTCTGGTTAACAACTAAGCATCTCTCCTTTTTTTTTTTGGGTAATTTAATTGCACTTCTTATATATGTCATGTCACATGTTACAAAGTATTTTAAATATGTTTTATTAATTTCTTTACTCATCTTTGATTATATGCTATATAACATAAACTAATGGGGCAATTTATTATGCTGATTTTGGTTCTTGTTCATATCCCCAGGTGTTGGCAATAGTTGCACACTTATATATATGCAAATATTTAGTCCCAATTTATAATTCAGCATATCTATATGCGTGATTATTTTCTAATGCTTACCAATTTGAAGTTGAGCAATAGTAATTTTTTATGTAGAAGCATAAATTACTAGACAGACAAAACTAGAAAACCAATTATAAATATTATTATTTCAAAAATTGTAAAATTGATCCCATAATTAAAGTATTAATTTTTCTTATTCCAAGAGTTAACAATTTAATAGATAGTGCAAGCACAGGAACAATTATCACTATTTAAATCAATATAAAGCAATAACAAACCAGCTTAACTAACTGCTGATGTCACTACCCTTATTAATAACTACCTAAAAGCTGACGGCTCTTATCGCTAACTGCCTTAACACAGGCATGCTACTAATCACTTCACTTTTACAAAGAGCCTATCACTAAGAGTACATCGCATAGTAACTATAACATGTTTTGGAGTACAATGGCCTATGTCTGCATTACACTTTGAACTCATGCTGCCCCAACTTAGCTGCAACTAGCTACTTTGCTTCATAACCACAGCAGCAAGCTCAACAGTCTTGTGATGCACTGCATCATTCCCTTGTCCACAGGGGGCTTGAACAACCTTGTTGTCCCGAAGGAGGAAAAAAAACTGTCCTTTCCTTTAATGATAGTAGGGGACTACAAAGTAGAAGGGATAGAAGCTCCAATTTGCATGTATCCTAAGCCGTTCTTGTCACAATTTGGCTTTTGAGAGTTAAGCATTTGATCAAGATTTCTTAAGTGCACCTTTTCAATTGAGTTCTTGACTTTTTAAGCTCATCTTTTAGGGTCTTGATTTCCACCCCCCCCCAAAAATGAAGAAAACATCTAAGCAATTCCTTAAAAATCTTAATGAGGTTGATCATGAGAAGGAGGCATTAGTGATTGAACTAGATGAACCCAATAAATACACTAAAAAACATAAGGATGAATCCTCACTTAAGAGAAAATCAAGACCTGATACTTTTTTTTTTTTTTTTTTTAAAAATGTTGGTTGGGGGGGGGGGGGNATTATTTTGGGGGAAAGAGGAGGGCGGGAAGTAAGTAATGGAATTTTCATGATGTTGTCTCTCAATCAAGTAATTCATCAAGTTGAGTCAACTGTATTTACAAGAGTTAAATAAACCCTGATGGAGCTCACCCTAATCATTTAAGTATTTAACAGTTCAAATCTATACAATTAATTCATCAAAGAGAACCACCAAATATTTTATAACTAACCAGAAGATACTTAAGGTAGATGATATAAAGGATGAAATACTTACTGAGACAATGCTCGATAAGGATGGAATACAACTAAATAATAGTTGAGTGCTTCTAAAATCTTCATTTCCATTTCAAGGATGTCTTTGATTTCATATCTATCATACCTATACTTTTCATCAGTATCTGTAAAACAAGAAAGGTATGTTCTAAGCACTTCACACACTAACGTAGAATGACAACGATTGAATTTGGTGGAAATTCATACAATCAGTCTAGTATCAAGTAGTTACATAATTTTTTAAGGTAAAATACAAGAAGCCTGGCCTGCACTGTGCTTTCTTCTGCTTTTGATGCCAGGTACAAGCAGGTTGGAGCCACAAGACGCGGATCATATTCTGTCATACTCTTTCTGAAAGCACAAAAAGAAGTTAAGCTTAGCAAGCAAAAGCACAACTGGGCATAAAAAATTGCCCGAATGTGCTTTCTTATGAGGTGATGCTATTTTTTTTTTTTTTTCGGCTTTTTTCTTTTTAATGAAATAGCAAATTGGCTACAAAAACAAATACAAGCGTTTGTATATAAACTAGTGTCAAAGGACAGATCAGAAATTACTCAGATTCCAAATATTTAAGGGCAATCAAAAGAGAGAGAGAGAGAGAAGACATACTTGACCTTCACCAAGTTAACAACATAAGTAAAAAGAAATAAAGTAAAAATAAAGTTCCTACAAGGTTGAGTTTAATATATTTTTCATTCCTTTGATTGAGAAAATCATAATTGCCTCAAGATTGTCCAAAATGACCATTTAGTTCATTACTAATCAAGATACCTTTTTTAACGAACAAGCAAAGGAAAAGGGTACAGAAAAACTTTATATTTAATCCCAGCATAAAATGCAAAAGGATTGCTTGCTAGGTTATGAGTTAAGTTTAGTCTACAAACGTTTTGTGAGTAAAGAATGATTGTAAATTTTTCTTCTATAGTGAAAATCACCTACGGAGTGGTCCATTTTACTTTCGAAGAGTCAGTCTTGAATTTACCTACTACAGTATTTGAGTAAATATGATGCTTGCATGTTCTACGGTCAAGGATGCTTGCATCTCTGAGGTTTAGTGGGCTCTAGAAGGGGTACTATTAGAGTGTGGAATTTAAGGTTTTATAGAGCGTTTGAAGATTGGGAGTTGGCTGCATCTTATTCTCTATTTCAGCTTATCCATCCTCATATCCCTTGGGGTGATAGAAGAGATACTCTTCACTGGCGGCTAAAAGGGATGGAAAGTTCGACACCTGGTCCTACTACCATAAGATTCAGGGTGCCTCAAATTCTTTATTTCCTTGGAAGGCTGTTTGGAAACCAAAGATTCCTAAGCGCGTGGTGTTCTTTCTGTGGACTGCTAAAAAAAAAAAAATAGCATCACCTCATAAGAAAGCACATTCGGGCAATTTTTTATGCCCAGTTGTGCTTTTGCTTGCTAAGCTTAACTTCTTTTTGTGCTTTCAGAAAGAGTATGACAGAATATGATCCGCGTCTTGTGGCTCCAACCTGCTTGTACCTGGCATCAAAAGCAGAAGAAAGCACAGTGCAGGCCAGGCTTCTTGTATTTTACCTTAAAAAATTATGTAACTACTTGATACTAGACTGATTGTATGAATTTCCACCAAATTCAATCGTTGTCATTCTACGTTAGTGTGTGAAGTGCTTAGAACATACCTTTCTTGTTTTACAGATACTGATGAAAAGTATAGGTATGATAGATATGAAATCAAAGACATCCTTGAAATGGAAATGAAGATTTTAGAAGCACTCAACTATTATTTAGTTGTATTCCATCCTTATCGAGCATTGTCTCAGTAAGTATTTCATCCTTTATATCATCTACCTTAAGTATCTTCTGGTTAGTTATAAAATATTTGGTGGTTCTCTTTGATGAATTAATTGTATAGATTTGAACTGTTAAATACTTAAATGATTAGGGTGAGCTCCATCAGGGTTTATTTAACTCTTGTAAATACAGTTGACTCAACTTGATGAATTACTTGATTGAGAGACAACATCATGAAAATTCCATTACTTACTTCCCGCCCTCCTCTTTCCCCCAAAATAATATCTTGAAATCACATTGTGATCCATTTTAGCTGTAGTCATTCTGGGATTTGACTTGGTATCTCACCTTATATAAGCTCCAATGGTAAAATTTTCCTTTTTATTTTTTTATCACATATCGTTTTGTGGTTGGATTTTATATGATGCTTGTGGGTGTGGCCAAAGTTGATTTGATTTATATTTGTAAATGCATATCTTGAATTAAATATTTAGGGTGAATGCTATTGCAGTTAGTCTTCATATTAATAACTTCTTTTGATATCCAACTTTTAGATGACACTATAGCTGAATTAGGTTCATAAGTATGTTACCATTTGTACCTGACGAAATAATGAAATGGGTATGACTGATAGTGGCTGGTACCTATCTTTAGGAGTTGCATGCTTGCATTCGCTTTCTCCTCTTCAAATATAATCATACAATTCTGGAATTGCAAACTCACTTTATTTAATCATGAGCTACCTTAGGTTACCTGTCTGAAAAAGAAAAGGCTCATTTGGTTCTAGTTATGCTAATAATCATCTCTGTGCATGATGTTTAGACAAGTTAATCCTCTTTGAAATGCTGGTTATATGATCTTGTCAATGAAATATCTTCCTCAGTTTAAATGGTTCTTTATTTTCTTTCTTCCCCACCCTTCTTTTTTCTTTGCCAGGTTGCTTCAGGATGCAAACCTGAATGATATAAGTATGACTCAATTAACTTGGTAAGCATCCAATCTCCAGCATAGTCAATTTTGTGTGGCTGCTGCCAGCACACATCACCATGCTTCTCAAATTCTTTGTTCTTGTTCTTAATTTTGTGTGAATCTCTCCCTTTGTTCCTTAATTCTCTGCTCTGTACTTAGTTCTTATGTTGGCTTATGTTTGTTTTGTTGTTTTTTCTTGTTGTTTGTTTCCTTCTCTGTACTCCTTGCTCTACCTTTTGTTTTTGACGTAGCTCTTTGAATATACATCTTTTTACTTATCAAAAAAAAAAAAAAATTATATTCTTTTTATGGTCCTGTTCCAATTTTCTATTTAATTTACAAGCCTTTTCTCTACATGTGATGCAAAGTGAGTAGAAGTTGAAATGGGATTCTTAGTTTTCACAAAAACCACAGCAAATTAAAATAAGGCTTTTGTTAACTAGTTCCATAAGGGCACGAGTAAAGGTACATTTAATGCTTAATTAAATGATTTTTTTATACATTTTTCAAAAAATAAAGTCAAACTGTGCTCACATATCAAGAAAAAGTACCTACAACCACAATGAATTTGTGGTTGCAAACCAATAAATTTCTTGACAAGCGTATTTTTCTTTTCGAAAAAATGTGTATTACAATTCATAATTGAATTTTCATTATTCCTTTTAAACTGTGCCCTTAGGCTTAAAGGCACTAGTTAACAGACCCAATGAAGCTTGAGTTAAAAATACTTTTTATTATTATTTTAAAATCTCAAAGGAGCCTTCATGATTTAGAAAAAAGAAGTTGTTATTGCTTTCAACATTGCATCACCAAGGATAGGCTGACAGTTTATTAGTTTTGTCGATACTGTACATTTTTATATCTACATCCTCCTCTTGCTATACTCTTGGCATGTCATTCTGTGTGCCAGCCATCAATTCTGTAAAGCATAGTTGCTCTTGGTTTTTTTACAACATCGTTTAGCCTCAGTTGATGTTCAATTGGTTGGCTTTTACTTGTATTTTTAAAGGAGACATCCAAGGTTCAAATCCCTCCCACCTCCAACTATCGAAATATTAAAAAAAAAAAAAAGTTGATGTTCAAGAACATAAACATGATGTAGCATTGCTTTTTTGAGACATGCAGGGGACTATTGAATGACACCTACAAGATGGACCTTATTCTTGTACATGCTCCACATCTGATAGCTTTAGCTTGCATTTACATTGCTAGTGTACTAAGGGAGAAGGATACCACTGCATGGTTTGAAGAACTTCGTGTTGATATGAATGTGGTAAATTTTCTTCTCATGAGGTTTTCCGTGGCCTCTTATTCTGGCAATCTCTTTGTGAATGCTTTTACCAGAAATATATCATTATTTTCTATTCAATGTGACTCTCATCTTGGTATGTCATATGTTGTTGAAAGCATTGGTTTGATCTAAGATAATGGTTGACACATAAGTCTCAATCATAGCTTCAGCCTAGTCTTGCAATACAACCTGGTCTTGCATCGGCTATGCTACAAAATCCTACTGTGTCTACTTGAAGTAGTTTGACTATACAGATAGGGGCACTGTCCTTTAAATATGAGTATAATATCTGAAAAGTACTAAAGAAAATATTATAAAATGAGGTTCACTTATTTCCTTATGTGAATGATTATTACTTGACACAAGAATTTTGCTAATGAAATTTCTGACTATTTGATAGTCCATTATAAAATAAACCAAGTTTGTTTGGGGGCATAAGAATCTTCTGGTTTCGTACAAATAATAGTGTTTCACTATGTAATATTTAGTCATGTATAATTTTGTATGTATTGGAATGTGTTACACAAACAATGGCATGTACTGATGTGGTCTAATATATAAGGATTCAGCTGAGGAGGTGCTTTCTACGCATGCTTTTGTCAGTATTTGGTGCAGACACCAAAATTAGTGCTATTTTGAAATTTTGAATTTCCAATTGACCTAACTTTATGTGATTGAGGATTTTGAGGGATTTTTTTATTTTATTTTATTTTTTTTATAAATTATGGTTTTATTATTTTCCTTATTGATGTTCTCTTGAAAGTCAATTTAAAAAGGCTCCACTAAATATTTAAGACAGATTATTGAGACGTAAAATATTATGTTGGAATGATGGATGCTGATTCCTAGGTTTTCACTTTTCATGTTTAGTGCTGATTCCAAGCAAACTGTAGTTATTGATTCCTAGGGCTATCCTTCAATTTTTTTCCCTAAATTCTAATGCTATCTCCTCTTCTTCCCCTTTTGAACCTGTCCTGCATCAAATTTAGTATCAAAGCAAACCCAGATCCAGTCCACAATATTGAGTCCCTGCCAAAACTACCCCTCATTGATTCCCATTTACCAACAACCATCAAAACCCTTCAATCACCGCAATGACCCAAGCTGTCCACCCCCCTGAGCCCATACAAGCAAAAGACCATGAGCTCAACCACAAAAAAATCCCATTGTTGCGGTTGTAGACCATCACACCACCAACATTCCTGTGAAGCCCGTCAACCAATCCCCCAGAACTGTCTATAACATTGCCTTTTTACCTGACATTGGCACTCTAATCGCAGATCACAAACCCTCATGCACCTGCAAGTAGAGCTTCCTGGCATTCTAAAGAACTACAACCAGATCCAAAAAACCTCCCATCTGACGTGCATAAGCTAAATACATACCCAACTACCCTAGCCTCTTCCATAGAACTTAATGGCCATTGTCCTGAGTCCCCACTTGCTGTAGACAATCCTTTCACCCTCACTCACCATTGTCATGTTGCCACAGTTGTAGCACATCGGCATTGCCACCAAACATCACAGTGCTAGCACCAAAGTTTCAATTTGAGACCACCTCAAGTCATTGTCGTGTGCCTCTCCAGTTCATCTTCTGGAACTGAACTGAAGATGCCATTTGTGAACCCATTTACAGTCAAATACTGAAATCTAATTTGGTTCTAGGCCTTTTGATCTATTGTCTGTCTGTGCCCATGTCATGTGGTTTTTTTTTTTTTTTTCAAAAGAAGATTTTTTAGATTTTTTTTTTTTTTTTTTTTTTTTTCTCAAAAGAAGATTTTTTAGCATATAGGTCAGACCACCGATCGAATCATTATTTACTAAGCAGCCCAATTGCACAAGTTCAATTCCACACATTTCACAGCCTAGATCAGATTTCTCCCTTTTCTTTTTGAACTAAATAGACATTTAAATATCATCATTATTTCTTTACTTGATTAATTCCACCAAAAGTTTATTATTTTATTTCCTTTTACAATTGCTTGTTAGTTAGCTGCTGGTTTGTTTAACAAATTTTCCTTGGTTACCCGTAATTAAAAAAGAACAGAAAATGATCAATTGCCATTACTTTTTCCTTGTTGGGTGCTGATTCCTAGGGCTGGCCTTTATTTTCTATTCAATTGTTTTCCCAAAATTCTTATTCTATCCCCCCCTTCCTATCCCCTTTTGAGCCTGTCCTGCATCAGCATTCTAATTTGAACCCATTATTCCAATAACGCTCAACACAGCAAGCTTTTGAACCTAAATTTTAGGGGTTAACTATTTAAACCCTGATTCGGAGTATTATCAAGTGTCATATTGCAGGTGATAGGGCTTGGTTATCAACTGATATTTGGAAATTTTATATCAAAACTAAGTCATATTTCTATACCATCTTTAAGTTCCAAAAATAAATTATTATGCTGTTTTCCCCAGATTATACGGATTATAGAGTACAAGAGTACGAGCTTATATATGTATATTTGTGTTCTTTTTCTTTTCTCTTGTTACCTGTGCTAGAGATTGACATGCCAAGGAAGTAAAAATTGAGTGTAGTTCTTGATAGAGTTGATTTTATAGGAGTTAAGTACCTATCAAGGATCTTAGAATCTCTATATCTTCAATTAAAATTTATCTAGAATAAGCGGTAAGAGCTCATAGTGTTGTATAAATGGCTATTATTTGCTTGCTAATTCCTGTGCTTAATGAGCATAAGCCTTTATTATGAACATTGCATTTGTGACCATATAATTAACAAATTGCAATAAAATGTTCACCAATTTTACCATTATGATTTGGTAGCTTGTAAAAAGTGCAGATGCTTTCATCTGCTTGCTGAAATTATGAATGCTGTGTATGTTTTTGACAGGTGAAAAATATCTCTATGGAGATACTAGACTTCTATGAAAACCACAGAATGATCACAGATGATAGAATCATTGCTGCTTTCAGCAAGCTAAATTTGAAGCCGTAAATGTTATGGTAGCTCTTCTTCCTGCAGGAAAATGGATTTAGCTTTATTATGACCAACATAGAGTCATTGATATATCTCAAAAGAAGTCAATGGTATTGGTCTTTATGGTACTTCAAAGCCATCATCGTGATCTGTGCAAAGCAAAGATGGTTAGCTTGCTGCACTTGTCATTAAAGGGGAGAAAGCTGTAGAGGAGGCAAGATCTGTAAAATCACCATGTTTTATAAAAATGCTTTATGTAGCGTAGTTCACATAAGAAAGCTAGTTGATCAATCAGTCTAGCTGCTTGTAGCATTTTTATGTATGCAAACATGTACCTGATTCGCTGTCAATTGGATTTATGCCATGTAAACGTTAGAAGTAGTTATCTTGATTTGTATGTCTGTAATGTTGTGAAAATTATTAGGTACTTCTAGATTAGGTACTTCTAGATCTTACGATGAATTTAGGGCCCGTTTGGATGGAGGGGGAAAGGAGTGAAAGGGAGTAAAATAGAGTTGGCTAAAATTAAGCTAATTTTGGGTTAAGTCTACTCTACTCTACTCTACTCCATTTTTCTTTCCCTCAATTCAAATAGACCTTTAAATAGTTTGACCCACTATTATGTGAAATGAGGGAGTATCACATTGCTATACTTTCAAACTACTAAAATGATTACTCATTTATTTGGATGAATCTAAGGCAAAAGACATAAACTCAGCTGAAAGTGTTTATCATGTAGAATGCCTAATTGCTCGTTTGGTTGGAGATTTTTAATATTGTTGTATAAAATGATGTAAAAATTGTGATTTAAAAAGTGTTGTGAAAACACATGTTTACAATAATCATAAATTAAAAAAATGTGTTTGGCACCATGTTTCAAATAACATAAAACATAATTGTGTGTTTGGTATGTGTGGTTTTTTTATTTTTTTATTTTATTTTTTAAATTTATTTATTTAAAGTTGATAAGCAGCCTCTCTGGTTGGAATTGAAAAATGAAGCTTTATGTGTTCTAATCAAGCAGCCTATATGTTTTCAAAATATTTACAAAAGTGTCATTGAGTAGCGTTGTTTGAAATCTGAAAATTGGTAAGAGAAGTTTTCTAAATTTAGTGGTTAAACACCTTAAAATAAGCAATGTAACTCAACACTCCTAAAAAAAATACTCTTACCAAACACGTTGTGTGTGTGTGTGTGTGTCTTTTTTTTTTTTTTTTTTTTTTTTTTTTAATGAATTTAGGGCCCGTTTGGATGGAGGGGGAAAGGAGTGAAAGGGAGTAGAATAGAGTTGGCTAAAATTAAGCTAATTTTGGGTTAAGTCTACTCTACTCTACTTCATTTTCCTTTCCCTCAATTCAAATAGACCTTTAAATAGTTTGACCCACTATTATGTGAAATGAGGGAGTATCACATTGCTATACTTTCAAACTACTAAAATGATTACTCATTTATTTGGATGAATCTAAGGCAAAAGACATAAACTAAGCTGAAAGTGTTTATCATGTAGAATGCCTAATCGCTCGTTTGGTTGGAGATTTTTAATATTGTTGTATAAAATGATGTAAAAATTGTGATTTAAAAAGTGTTGTGAAAACACATGTTTACAATAATCATAAATTAAAAAAATGTGTTTGGCACCATGTTTCAAATAACATAAAACATAATTGTGTGTTTGGTATGTATGGTTTTTTTATTTTTTTATTTTATTTTTTAAATTTATTTATTTAAAGCTGATAAGCAGCCTCTTTGGTTGGAATTGAAAAATGAAGCTTTACGTGTTCTAATTAAGCGGCCTACATGTTTTCAAAATATTTACAAAAGTGTCATTGAGTAACGTTGTTTGAAATCTGAAAATTGGTAAGAGAAGTTTTCTAAATTTAGTGGTTAAACACCTTAAAATAAGCAATGTAACTCAACACTCCTAAAAAAAATACTCTTACCAAATGCGTTGTGTGTGTGTGTCTTTTTTTTTTTTTTTCTTTGAATCACAATTTTTAGTGTTTAAACACTAAAAACTATTGTTTGGAATCACATACCAAATAGGTCCTAAACTTTGGCAAATCGCAAAATTTTAATTGCATTTTCTAAAATGAGGCATTCACAAGTATATGCTAGAAAAAATAGATTAAGACCATTTTCACTTGAAAAATGAGTTTTGCCATCATGAATTGTCACTTGATCCAGAGGTGTTGAGCAAATGAGCTGATGATTTCTGAATCTAATGGGCATCGTCATTCCCATTGCTCAAAGAACTAAACATTGGCTTGGCTCGGGGAAATTATTTTCGTCAACATATTGGGTAGCCAACCCAACTGATTCAACGTTGAAACTTGGGAAGAATCTTTGTTGGAATCTTAGAATTCGTGATCAGTTTAAAATATTGCTTTGGAGACTCACAACTAATGTCTTGCCTAACAGAATTAGAATGTCAAAATTTAAAATGCCCATTAAAGTCAGCAAGAAGATGAGACTGCATCCACTTGTTTTCTCCATTACCCCATTGCCAAGGCAGCCTGGTTTGCCCCATGTTGGAGCATCATATATGAGGAAATCCAAGCCTATTCATGCTTAGAGCTGGTCAAAATCATTGTAGATCCCCCATCTACAATTCTAAATGATTAGATACGTAGTGATAATTTTTCTTTGCTTGCTTGTGTGTGTGTGTGTGTTGATGGTCGTTTTCAAGACAGTTTTTTATAAGCCCATTTTAGCCAAGTCTGACTTGCAGATCCAATCCATGCATTTTTTTCTTTGTGCAATGCCCAAGCCTACGTCACCCGTTGGGAGAAATTGAGGAAGTGTGGTTTGAAGGGTATGAGTCGGTTCTCTTGAACCTTTTGCATGAATCCAGCTGTGTGTGCTACCAAGTGAGTTAGGGATGTTGGTAGCACCTCAAGCCCTTGGAGAATGTTTAGTATTCGAAATTTTCATCCCAATAGAGGTTTTATGCTCTTGCTGTCTATGTTTGAATCTCTTCAACAAACCTTTTTTGCCTCTAAAACATAGCTAACTCTCATTAGCCAACTCCAACTACCAGCCCTTATTTAGCTGAGCATCCCAAGAGTCTGAAATGGTTGAGAAAAGCCAGCCAATGAGACTAGTTTTAATGACACATTTAATCCTAAATCTTTACTCCATGTTTTAAAATGGTCCACATCCTTTGAAAAGTTTCATTCTAGTCCTTATACTTTGAAGTTTGTGTCAAAAAGGTAACTAAAGTTAACCATTGCTTCAATTTTCCCATCTCCAAAAAATATAAAGAAGCAAACAAAGTATTTAAATAAACAATTTCCTCCCTCCTTTGCCACTATGAAAATTCCTAGAATTTTGCTAAATAATCTCAGCCCAAAGTCAAAGAAAATAATTAAGGGTAAGGTCTTTTAATTTTGACACAAATTTAAAGCATAAGGACTACTATGTTTGACTCGACGTAAAATATTTTCCCGAGCGTAAAATATTTTTTAAAAAGGAAAATATTTTCAGGTGTTTAGTTGTGTTCCTAAAAATGCTCCAAAAAACACACTTTCTACTAGTTTCTCATATTTTTTCAACTTCCAAACAAATTTTAAAATAGAAAATATCAACATATAAACCTAAAAAAAAACAAAAAATCAAAACAAAACTATTCATTAAACTCTCAAACTTAGTCAAACAGAGAGAGAGAGAGAGAGAGAGAGAGAGAGAGAGAGAGAGAGAGAGAGAGAGAGAGAGAGAGAGAGGGAGGACTTAAACCTAGGCTAGATCATCACCTCCAAACCTAGGCTAGATCATCACCTCCACCTCTCAATCTTCCCACCCACCTACAACTCTCTCTCTCTCTCTCTCTCTCTCTCTCTCTCTCTCTCTCTCTCCTTTTCTGGTTCAGGTGTGCAAAGAATGTGAGTGTGAGCTTGGATTAAAAATGAAATGTAGGAAAATCAAAGTGTAATTCATTTTACACCAAAACCAACTCTATTTTATGGTCAAAGAGAAAATGTTTTTAGGTTTACTAGATTTTCAGTTCAATCAAACTCCTGTAAATGTATAAAATGTTTCCTGTAAAACCTTTTCAGTTGAAACAAACATAGCCTAAAATGAGACATTTCAAAGGGTAGAGACCATTTTAAAAATTGGGTAAAGGTTAAGGACTAAGTGTGTAATTAAATCCTATTTATTTAAATTGGTAACTAATACGTACTTTGATACCATTAAAAAG
>NW_027070289.1:62295-84687 GCF_002906115.3 Quercus suber
TGTTAGGCTTTGAAACAACTTCCTCGAGAAAAAGTTCAAGTGGCTACCAAATTTGGTGTGGTCAAGTTAGAGGGGGATCAATATGGTCACTACGGCGTAAGGGGCACCCCTGAATATGTTCGGCAATGCTGTGAAGCTAGTCTTAAGCGACTTGACACTGACTACATTGATCTCTACTATCCACATCGCATTGACACTACAGTGCCAATCGAGGATACTGTAAGCATCCAATTTTTATTTGTCTTCTCAAAATCTAGTGACACAAAATTTTTATACTAATATTTTTCCCAACTACTAACATGATATGTTGTAATTGATGCAATAATATCAATAACAAGCCTATGTGATATTACTTTAACTACACCTTGCCAGCTTAATAAGCTGTGAAAAATGTTACTAAATTAGTTTTGTTCCTAGGCTCTATCCATTAATTTAATGTACCTAATGTTCAATCTAGATTAATGCTGCTTTGTTTAACTTTTATGTAAGGAAGATGGGGGAGCTTAAGAAGCTGGTGGAGGAAGGAAAGATAAAATATATTGGGTTGTCAGAAGCTAGCGTGGACACAATAAGGAGAGCCCACGCAGTTCACCCCATCACTGCCTTACAAATAGAGTATTCCCTTTGGGTCCGTGATATTGAAGATGAGATCATTCCAGTTTGCCGGTTCGTTAATATCTACTTATCCAGTGTGTTCATTTTTAATCTCAATTTATAAGTTTGTAGACATATGTCAAATACTTCAATCTTCATGATATTAGAATTCTGTTGCATTTGCTACATGAGGAATATTACAAAATCGGACAAAACAAAATTAGGAATTTTTTTAATAGAAGAAAAAGAAATTTAGGATGTCATATATTTTGTCAAGTTGGGGAGCAGCTGAGCAGGCACGAGATACAACTATACAAGCCTTCATGGCTTCAATTACACATACACATGAACATTGACCCAAAAAGTTGGTCCAACAAGTGATTTTATGGATATGGCCTAATACCAATTGGGTTTAAGCTCAATCAATTAATTTATATGATTTAATTTATTTTATTCACTTTCTTATGTAATTTGCTAAACATCATTTCCTTTTCCTAGTTGGATTTTTTTTTCTTACTAAATAATAAAACTAATATCATTTGTTAGTATTGTGTCCTTTCCTAACTGATCTGATAAGTTTGGAACTATATTCAAAGAATTTAGAGTTCAGTAATATTTACAGCTTGTTTGATTTGTAAAATTTCAGTTGGAATTTTTCCAATAGTTTGATACTGGGTTCAGCTAACCCTAAGCGATGATTCTAAGGTTTTTATCCCATTTTAATGCTGATTCCTCCAAAGTTTATTTATATTTTTCTGTTCTTGATTATTCTCAAACCCCTTAAAGAATTTGTGCTGCATGATTCAAGTGATCTGCCACCTATTTTACTTGTAGGGAGCTTGGTATTGGAATTGTTGCATACAGTCCTCTTGGCCGTGGGTTCTTTGCTGGGAAGGCAGTTCTTGAGAGCTTGCCCACTGAGAGTGTATTGGTATGTTACATGAAATAAAATGTTGTCTTAACTTTCTGCTTTCGAGGAATCACTTTGTCTGTATATATACTGCATAATGCATATGAATGGTAAGTTATCTTAATTTTTGCTAAAGACAGACTATCTTACTAACATGAAAATATTAGTGAATGACTTCCTGTTTTTTTTGTTTGTAATATAAATACTAGAATGTGCTTTTAAAAGTCATATCTATGTTCTTGTCACAGAATAAATTTCCAAGGTTCACTGGGGAGAATTTAGAGAAGAACAAAATTCTTTATAGCAAACTTGCCAACCTGGCTGAGAAGCATGCCTGTGCTACTCCTCAACTGGCTTTAGCATGGCTTCTCCATCAGGGTGACGACATCATTCCAATACCTGGTATAATTGACTCTTTCAATTCTTTTTCTTCATGTAATTAACTTAATAATAGTTTTATTCATTACCATGCAAAACTGAGTTATTAATAATTATTTATCTGGTTTGATGTATTTCTGTTTTAATTATTGAGAAAGAAACTACAATTTTTCTTTATCAACCAGTACTTATTTATTATCTTGATTGATAAGCATTGTTTTTAGGCATGTTTTGAGATTTTTGTCCCATGGATGATTTTTCTTCTCTCTCTCTCTCTCTCTCTCTCTCTCTCTCTCTCTCTTTCTCTCTCTCTCTCTCTCTCTCGTCGATGTTATACAGGTACAACTAAAGTTAGAAACCTTGATACCAACATTGGTTCTTTGGCTGTAAAGCTCTCCGAAGATGATTTGAAAGAAATTTGTGATGCTGTGCCCATTGATGAAGTTGTTGGCCATAGACTAATTTCCCTTCCTCAGTATGCTTGGAAGTTTGCAAATACCCCACCAAAGTAATCACAAACTATATTCATAAAGGCAGAACAATATTAAGATCCTTTTAATTTTAAAGTGATTCCCTTTCTAACTTTTTTTTTTTCAGGAAAACTGCAGATAAAGACATGTAGCCTGCGCTGATGAGTGAAAAAAGATCCATGGAGCCGGCTCTTATTCAGTTAGCTAGGACCAAAGCTGTGTGTAGTTGAGTTGAGATTGTTCATGAAAAAAAAAAAGTCACGCCAGAGGGAATTTTCTTGAAGAAAACTTATGCATGTTTAATCAAACAGTTGTTATGCTCGTATTGCCAGCTTCGATTGTTTTGTAATTCTTTTCTGTTCCAAGTAACTGATGCATAACAGCATAAGAGAGAGAACTCATCCATAAATGAATTTTGTTGTATGCTGATTCAGTTACTATGCTTGACATTATTTTATCACTTCATGAAGCTATCACATCTTAATTTCTTGGATGTTAAACAATTTTGAAATGCACATTGCTATGTATCCTCTCCAAAACTTTTTCTAGCGGAAGTAATTGTCTTTAAACCTACATGATTTAAAAGGACAGAACATTGTTGTTTGCGTTATTATTCCTTTATTATGTAATTTTATTTTATATGTTGTGCATATTATATTACATATTATCTACATTATAATATGCAAAATAATAGTAATATTTGGGTTTGAATCTTTTGGTGTACTCACTGGAGTCATCAAGTTGTCAATACCAAATTTTAGTCGGTGAGGTTTTTCTTGTGTGTTGGGTTGTAGAATAGCCACCAATCATAGGATTTTATAAGCGTCATAGGCCACCAAACGTTTAATTGATATTATTTACTAACTTTTATTTTTATTTTTTGAGAAACAAATACACACGTACAAGGGAGAGAGAGAAGTTTTAACTTCTAAACAAGTAATAAAATATCTGAAGACCATTAATATAAGTTTCAGGTTCATTTACATGTAGTAAAGGTATTAGGTAATCCACAATATTCGCATTATTAGTTATAGCAATTACATTATTAATTATTGATATTACTTCTACTATTTCTAGTACTTCAATTATTTAAAGGGTGATGAGATAAGCAGCTTGGGTAGCATCATTCTCTAGGCCTGGACATGTTTTGGTGTTTTGGATTTATAGGCCTGGACAAATCTGGAATGGTGTAAAGCTTACCCATGTGTTAGAATTTTGCTTATAAATGGAGGGCTTTTAAGGATATATACTTGAGGCAAGTGGTCTATTACAATTTGTAGTTTCATTTCTTGTGACAATAAAATCATTCTACATCATTCTTTGCACGCGATCTTGATAGAGATCTTTTCTTGTTAGAGCTCTTTGTTTTTATACTTGCTTCTACTACAATTGTTTGACTTTGCTTCACAACAAGTCTAGCTCTTAGAGTTCTAGTGTCTCTTTCTCAAACATCAACATATTCACTAGGTAATCAAAAGATGTGGAAGCCATGCTAATAGAAGTTTCATTTTATCCTCAAGCTTTACCCCAAAATTTGATAACTGAGTATGCAACATGTTGAAATGCTCCAATAGATACGATCATTCCTTCATTTGCAGGTCATAAAGTGCTTTTTCACGTACAATTTGCTTGTTTGATTCTTTCTCATATAGAGATCTTGTAATTTCTTCCAAATCTGTTATGCTTTTTATGCTTCTAGGATATTATGAATGAGCAACCCACTTACGCTGAGACAAATTGCATTGGTTGCATTCTCATTCATCTCTTCTTGGACTGTCACTCATTTTTTTGGGGTTAAGGTATTTCTAACTCCTTGTAAGATTAAGAGGTCCATTATTTACCTTTGCCAAAAAGAAAATTTTTCCTTACCACAAAATTTCTCTACTCTATGCTTGATGCTTATCATCTTTACTATATTTTAACTATCTAAAAGATTTAATCTTAACCTTGCTTTGATAGCACTTGTTGTGCAACTAGCACCCACAACATTCAAACTAGTCATAGTAAAGACTTCTTTTTTTTTTCTTCGGTTAGTGACTTAATAGTAAAGACAAAAATAATTAATAAACACACATAAGATCACAGTTTAACTATATATAAAATCAGGAGATAATAACAGTAGCACAAGTACTCTCAGCTTAACTATATATGAAATCAGGAGATAATAATAGTAGTACAAGAACTCTCTTTAAAAACCCAAACGGCCAAAGTACAAAATGTACAACTATAGGGACTCAGCTACACCCACGTCTAATTTCACAGCATATTTAAGCATGGACTAGTGATTAGTGTACAATAATTCCAATTTTTGATCAGGTACCTCGGGTGGTAATTCCAAATATAAGTATTATAATTTAATCACAGACACTTAAAAATATTAAATTAAATGATTATGTGTGAATTTAGGTGTGTAGCGGACTGGTTCCAGTTAATATTTTGTATTCATGACTATTCAGACAAAAATCCATGACCGACTTCAAAAATCCTTTGCTCAAGTGTTACATGTGTACCGTGTGCCTCTCCCCTCACCGACTACAATATGCTTCAGGTAAAAAACCAGGGATTGAAAAAAGAAAAAGAAAAAAAGTCAACGTCTGCACTCTGCTAGCCACCAAACTGTATTAGGAGCAATAATTGTATTGGTGGGAAAAGACTAAACTACGGCACCTTGTAAGATTTGAAAGAGAAGTACTTTTCATTGAAACATCTTGGCTAGCATTGCAAAGCTCTTGTTTGTCAAGAATGGAGGAGAAGCCCCAAATCCAGATCCCAAGAGTGAAACTTGGCAGTCAGGGATTGGAGGTAACTTTGTTTGTCACTTCCTTCTCTCCTAACATTTTGGAGAAGTCATTTATTTTGTTAGATGGACACTCTTCATTTTGCTCATATATTAAATAAGTGTTAAACCAACTGCAACTGTGATTCGCATCCATTTCTTGGGCTTTCTATCTAGTTTCGACAATAGCTGCCTGTCTGATATTTACTGCGGTGTGTATACTACTATACTCCAAGTGTTTAATGGAACAACACTAACATCACATGTTCTCAAGTTGCAAATTTTATTATATAGGTGTGCACTTTGTAGAGTCTATCTTATTTTAACTTTTTCAATCACAGTGTGTAAGATTTGCTTTCTAGGATTTATTGGGATGCTAGAATCTTATTCGAAAAATATATCAGCCAGAAAGAACAATATTACATGATAATTAATTTAAAAATTGATTCTTCATCCGCTGCCATTTGCATTTTTTTTTCTTTTTACAATTTGAAAGTTACAATGGGGGATTTCTATGATCACAAAAGCAGATGCAAATCTTCACTATTTTCCTACAACTTCCAATAATAGGTTTTGTAATTCAATCAAGGCCTTTCAGAGTCATCCAGCATAAGAAATTTGATAAAGAAATAATTGCGAAGTCACATCTAGCAAGGTTTTTTTTTCCCCTATTAATTACAAAAAGATCATGTTGAACCATGGGATTAGAATTTAGGATCCTGCACTCGAAGGAGTAATCTTGAACGCGTTACCAGCATTATGAAAGTAACTTCTTGTGTAAGATCTAGAGAAATTAATAGATAAATAGAGCTGACCTTGGGGACTAAGTGTTAACTTGACCTACCAAGAATAAAGAAATCCAATGTTTTAGTTTTGTAGCTTCTCATCACTATTTGCACTGCATTTGATTAAGACTAATGTTTTCTCTTAATGGGTTCTTCTCTGGTTTGAAGATTTCTAGATTGGGCTTTGGATGCGCGGGGCTGTCAGGAGTGTACAACACTCCTCACTCTCATGAATATGGTTGTTCAGTTATCAAGGAAGTATTCAACAGGGGTATCACCCTCTTTGACACATCAGATCTCTATGGAGATAATCATGATAATGAAATTATGGTTGGGAAGGTAATGTTTTATTTTTATTTTGAAGTTTGAAGCTGATAAATTGAGCATACAAATGATCATGTTTCATTTTTTTGATTATTCAATTTTTATTGTTCTATTTACCATCCCCCAGCCCCATTCTTCCCATTGGGGGTTGTGGAAACTCATCTCTTTCTTAATTAAATGAGAAATATTCAAACATGGAAATTGAGTGAAAATATGAATTAAGATAAATGCAGTAAGGCACAAAAAATGATATGACCAGTTGACTTATGCTTCAAACATGGCAAGAATGCGATTGTTTTTGCACAGCATATGCAATACGGTTTAACCAGAATACTTTTTTTTTTTTTCAGATATGAATCTTTTGTTGGAATTATCTGGTGGAAAATTTATATCCCCAAAATGATTGCAGTATTGTTGTTATTCACAGGCTTTGAAGCAGCTTCCTCGGGATAAAATTCAACTGGCTACAAAATTTGGAGTCACTGTATTAGGGGAGGGTAAATATGGGGCAAAGGGCACCCCTGAATATGTCAGGAAATGCTGTGAAGCTAGTCTTAAACGGCTTGATGTAGGCTACATTGATCTTTACTATCAGCATCGTGTTGACCTTTCAGTGCCAATTGAGGATACTGTAAGTATGAAGAGATTTCTTTTTTATCCTCTTAAATGTTTTTCTAACTCTTGATCTATTATTTGAACGCACAATACCATATTTGAAATTGTGATGGCTGTTTACATCTGACTTGCATTCTGTAGGGCAGATGGGAGAGCTCAAGAAGCTGGTGAATGAAGGAAAGATAAAGTACATTGGGTTATCAGAAGCTAGTGTAGACACAATAAGGAGAGCTCATGCAGTTCATCCCATCACTGCCTTACAGATGGAGTATTCTGTGTGGACCCGTGAAATTGAAGACGAGATAATTCCACTTTGCCGGTTTGTTGATATATAGCTCTATTTAATGTTTGCATTGTTAAACCGAATTTGTAAGGTACATAGGTGAAAGTTGTAGCCTTTGCAATCTTGGGATTGGTTCTGAATTAGATACACTTAAGAGTATTTCAAAATATGAATGAAGAATTTATCATTTACTTCATGAAGCTTCACCACTTTATTACAGGGAGCTTGGTATTGGGATAGTGGCATATAGTCCTCTTGGTCGTGGGTTCTTTGGTGGCAAGGGAGCTGTTGAGAGCTTACCCACTGGTAGTTTGTTGGTATGTGACTATGAATTAATAATGAGCAATATTAATTTTTGTATTATGGTTTTTTGATTTATTAATTTGAATGAGTTAGATTATGCAAGAAATTCCCTGCAGATTCTAACTCCTAACCTTGAAGCTGTCCTACCAGATTATGAATTACACATATGGGTGAATGATTTCTTGTTTGGCAGAGGAATTTGCATTGCAAACTCAAATTCTTGTTCCTGTCACAGGTTTATCATCCAAGGTTCAATGATGAGAATTTGGATAGAAACAAACTTCTTTATATCAAATTTTCTAATCTGGCTGCAAAACATGCCTGCACCACTCCTCAACTAGCTTTGGCATGGCTTCTCCATCAGGGAATTGACATAATCCCTATCCCTGGTATAGTCATCTCTTTCCTTTATAAATGCCACCATTTTGCTATATGTGATTGAATTAATTTGGTATCTTCTTGTTTGGTTTCTTCATGACTATGCAAAAAGAAATCCTAATCTTCATTTGTTATGGAAAATATATTTTTTCCTTTGTTAACCTATGCCTAAATCTTGATTGGGTGTACATGGTCTTGAGCATGTCATGAGATTTTTATCACATGGATGGTTCTTGTTTCCTTCTTGATATTTTGCAGGGACAACTAAAGTTAGGAACCTTGATAACAACATTGGTTCATTGGCTGTAAAGCTTACAAAAGATGATTTGAAAGAAATTCATGATGCTGTGCCCATTGGTGAAGTTGGTGGACAACGAGAATATGACATGTTTTCTCAATATGTTTGGAAGTCTGCAAATACTCCACCAAAGTAATTGCAAATTATGAACAATGAAGTGGATCCTTCTATGTAAATGTTCTTTTTTATTTTCTTACTATATTGCTTTTTCTGGAATAATGATTGAGTGAAAAAGTAAATGTCTTGCTGTTGCTGATATGATGAGAGAAGGAATTTATTTCAGAGAATTGTGGATGAGTGATGAACGAATTATGTACGTATAAAATCATTGTCATGTTGAAATCTTGGTGTGTACTTGTAGGAAATTGTCCTATCTGTTTTCTTATCTAAGCTGCCTCACATTTTTTGCTTCCACTTTTTAAAATTCTTGTTCTGTAGATTAATGACAGCTTTGGGGTAAATTTCTTCTCGGTGAATGATTTTTTGGTGTATAGTAATCCCTTTAATATGCTTTTCATAGTCTAATGTTTCTCGGACTATATTATCTTCCTGTGACGTAAGTCTCGTGGAACATTTGTAGCCTCTCCAGAACTTTCACTTTGGGAAAAATTTGTTAAGGGATTAGTTATACAGGTATAGCAGCTTTAGCTTCTGTCTTGCCTAATTAGGCATCAACAGAAACTATTCTAGAGTATTAATGACTTGGTAACAGGACACACAGAAAAAGTAGAACCGAAGGTATGGTAATCAAACCAAGGCATATGGTTTGGGATATTTGAACTACTTTAATGTCCAATTCATCAGGAAGATAATATGTTGGAGAGACTATGATCGAGGTCAATGCTAGGGAGATAATACCTTGGTGGAACTCCAATTGATGCCTAAGGACACCGCTTGCAAAAAAGATTAAACCTAAGGAGGACTTAGACTCAATTATGTTATATTAATTACTCAAATTATTTATTTCTCCAAGTGAGACTTCTACAACATGCATACTCAACACCAGGTGACCCTTTAGATGTTGGAAGAAAAAATGTTGTCTCCTAGATTTTGGGATTGTATTGGATTGGATTTGGATGAGCGTGTTGTGAAGATGGGTGCTGTGTCCGAGCATATACTAGGTTAATCTATTTATAATGAACCTCGATAGTGGGTTTTACAAAAAGGTTCACATCATTTTTGTTATTTGTTTTTGAAACAAGAAGACCATCTTCCCCTAAACAAAATTCCATGTCACCACCGTGGCTAGCACCACAACCTTTTCCATAGCCACCAACACTACATTCATGAATTGCCAAACCCAATTTGACCGGATTCCTTTGTCAATTCTTTATAAATTTCTCTTTTTTGATTAAAAAAGAAAAGAAATGTATTGAAATCATTCAATGTCATATAGAATATACCCATCAACCAATTTTGTTTAGTAATCTATATATATATATATATATATATTGGGGTTTTCACTTCACACATTCTCTATAATCAATCATCTTTTCTCTCTCTCTCTCAACTCATCATCTTTCCATCATTAATTTCCCAACTTATTTTATACATTCTCTGACCTTTTACCATATCATCTTATTTTCTATAAATTTTATATTCTCTCTTGAAAAAGTGATCATTCTATCTCTCTTGATTTTATATTCTTCCTTGCAACTCTACTTTAGGTTGATGAATCATTGTTGTAGGGATATTAGGTCCGGAAATCCATTATACATTTGGCCATTGGGCCTATGGCCCAAGTTGACGATCAGGGCTAGTCCGAGGAGAAAGAATCTCCGTCATTAGAGACCGTGTTAACGAATAAAAGAGTTGGTTCTAGCCATAAAAACTCAGCAAGAAAAGCCGAGGATAAGGGTCTCCTCGGAAGAGAATCTCCTAGAAAGTTCTGTCGATATGAATAGATATTGTGGAGACATTAAACCGAGAGAAGGCTTCAAATATCTTAGGAAGAAAACTGTCACCACCACATTTAATGTTCTGCAGCTACTTTCCTGATTGCATTAATGTGGAGAAGACTCCTGAATAGTACAAAGTTGGCTGCCCCAAGGCATACATAACCAGAAAAGGTGTCTGATGGGACAAACACTTAAGTGGTAATGCAGGTGAACAACAAGTGTAAGATCAAGATGCTTTAGAAGGAACTATATAAGAAGAGAGGTCCTTTATAAAAGGGGGATCGAAAATCATAATAAAAAGGACTAAGCATTCAGGAATCAAACTTGTAACCGAATTTAAGGATAATAAACAAGAACAGTTCATCTCAGATCCTGCCGATGACTGTTTTTTCTTCAATATAATCCTACTTCTTTTCATTCTCCTACTTGAATCCATTCCAATATCTGTTTGATAAACTATAGCCCAATCTTTCAACCTATTCTCTATAAATTTATTGTTTTGGGCTTCTTGGGTTTAAGTCATTCCACGTAGTGGGTTCACAGCCCAAATCTGGTCTTCACAATTGTGTTTTTTAAAACTCTATTTTGGGTTAATACATTTTGATATTGTATTTTTGAGTTCCCCATCACAAGTAATCTCTCTTTCCTTCTTATAGCTTTGGTTTGATTTTTGTATAAGTTAATAATTAGTTATTTTGGAAGTGATAATTGAATTTATATCAAAACACAATATTGATTATGCATTTGAGTGTGCCTATATTTGTGTAATATTAAGTGTAATTTTGTTATACCACCACGCACCCTTACTGCGATGGTTACTTCACAAATATAAGTGCTTGTGGGGTGTGAGGGACAAAGGCCAGGATTCAAGTATTTAGGAGCGAGCTTTACACACACATACATTTAAATTAGACTAGAGTAGAATTTCGATCTTGGATAAAAAAAAAAACTGTAATTTTGTTATGATTTTTTATTATCATGATAATCACCTTTAAGTGGATGAAGAATTTGAATAATTTATTTGAAACTTAAAAAGAATAACATAATTTTGAAGAATTTGTACCACCTCATAAAGGAATAATACCAATCAAACACTCCCAAAAATAATTGCATGATATATTTGTAGAAATAGAAATATAAAATAGTTTTATAAAATGTTTAACTTATTAAAGGTAACCTTTTTTTTTTCTCCAGAAATATGGCTTTGTTGTATTTTAGGTCATGAAAGTAGCTGTTTCACTTTTTCTTTGGCTTATACATTTTTTATATATGTTTTCTATGCTTTTGATACGAGGGAATTTGGGGATTCAATCTCCACTTACACCAAAAACCGATTGGTATCTTGATTTGATAATAAATAATTATTATCATGAGTAGACAACATAAGTTAAAACTCTCTTCGAAAAAAGAAAAAAAGAAAAAGAAAAAGAAAGATACGAAGAAATGGTGCATGATTAGTTAAAATTGCCTTGGGGGAGATATAGAGTCTGTAGACTGTAGAGGCTCCAACTTTGGTTTGGCGCTGTTGACACAACGTCGTATAAAAAATACTCATCAGCCAATTTTGTTTCGCAATGATAATCTATAAATAAATAAGGATTCAGTTGTTACAAAAAATATAAACTAATCTGGCATTAAAATATTTTTAAAAGAGATTAATTTATGATATGATAATGTTGTTTTAGGGTTGGAATAAATACCATCAGTCTTCAACCATGAAATAAAAAAAATAAAAAAAAATTATGAAAATTAGTTGGGGGCGATGAGCATATTTGTGAAGTCAACAAAATTGTGAAGTAGGAACATTTTCGTTTCCAAAGTAATACCTTTTCAACTAAGTAGTGGTTTCTTAACTATGGAGAAGAAGCCCCATATACAAATTCCAAGAGTAAGACTTGGCAGTCAGGGACTGGAGGTAAGCTTCTTCTTCTCCTATTGTAGACTGTTTTTCTAATCTTTACTTAGCATGGTTGGAAGTTAATGGCTAAGAGCTGATGTTTCTAATATGTAAATCTCTTCTCCCTGTATTTGTATGTATGAATTATTGAAAAAAATGATCGGGTCAATGGTAGAAAACTGTCCTAAATTTTAGAGTTATTTGCAATTTGCAGCCCAAACTATAAAAACCCGCCATCATCACATAAATTATAACAAATTTTGCAAATTACACACTGTAGTTTGGATAGAGCTGAAAACTGAAACTGAAAAATACTGTAGCAAAATAATTTTAAAATGTATGAATAGTATCGTGGGACCCATTTTTAATGAAAAAGTAATTAAAAAGTGAAATTTATGGGTTCGTGAACAGTGCACAGTATGTACTGTTCACAAAAAAGTCAAACTTTTCGTCTGAAAATGCTAAAAAAAGAAAAAAAGAAAAAAAAAAAAAAAGTAAGAATAAAGAAATCCAATGTTTTAGTTTTGTAGCTTCTCATCACTATTTGCACTGCATTTGATTAAGACTAATGTTTTCTCTTAATGGGTTCTTCTCTGGTTTGAAGATTTCTAGATTGGGCTTTGGATGCGCGGGGCTGTCAGGAGTGTACAACACTCCTCACTCTCATGAATATGGTTGTTCAGTTATCAAGGAAGTATTCAACAGGGGTATCACCCTCTTTGACACATCAGATCTCTATGGAGATAATCATGATAATGAAATTATGGTTGGGAAGGTAATGTTTTATTTTTATTTTGAAGTTTGAAGCTGATAAATTGAGCATACAAATGATCATGTTTCATTTTTTTGATTATTCAATTTTTATTGTTCTATTTACCATCCCCCAGCCCCATTCTTCCCATTGGGGGTTGTGGAAACTCATCTCTTTCTTAATTAAATGAGAAATATTCAAACATGGAAATTGAGTGAAAATATGAATTAAGATAAATGCAGTAAGGCACAAAAAATGATATGACCAGTTGACTTATGCTTCAAACATGGCAAGAATGCGATTGTTTTTGCACAGCATATGCAATACGGTTTAACCAGAATACTTTTTTTTTTTTTCAGATATGAATCTTTTGTTGGAATTATCTGGTGGAAAATTTATATCCCCAAAATGATTGCAGTATTGTTGTTATTCACAGGCTTTGAAGCAGCTTCCTCGGGATAAAATTCAACTGGCTACAAAATTTGGAGTCACTGTATTAGGGGAGGGTAAATATGGGGCAAAGGGCACCCCTGAATATGTCAGGAAATGCTGTGAAGCTAGTCTTAAACGGCTTGATGTAGGCTACATTGATCTTTACTATCAGCATCGTGTTGACCTTTCAGTGCCAATTGAGGATACTGTAAGTATGAAGAGATTTCTTTTTTATCCTCTTAAATGTTTTTCTAACTCTTGATCTATTATTTGAACGCACAATACCATATTTGAAATTGTGATGGCTGTTTACATCTGACTTGCATTCTGTAGGGCAGATGGGAGAGCTCAAGAAGCTGGTGAATGAAGGAAAGATAAAGTACATTGGGTTATCAGAAGCTAGTGTAGACACAATAAGGAGAGCTCATGCAGTTCATCCCATCACTGCCTTACAGATGGAGTATTCTGTGTGGACCCGTGAAATTGAAGACGAGATAATTCCACTTTGCCGGTTTGTTGATATATAGCTCTATTTAATGTTTGCATTGTTAAACCGAATTTGTAAGGTACATAGGTGAAAGTTGTAGCCTTTGCAATCTTGGGATTGGTTCTGAATTAGATACACTTAAGAGTATTTCAAAATATGAATGAAGAATTTATCATTTACTTCATGAAGCTTCACCACTTTATTACAGGGAGCTTGGTATTGGGATAGTGGCATATAGTCCTCTTGGTCGTGGGTTCTTTGGTGGCAAGGGAGCTGTTGAGAGCTTACCCACTGGTAGTTTGTTGGTATGTGACTATGAATTAATAATGAGCAATATTAATTTTTGTATTATGGTTTTTTGATTTATTAATTTGAATGAGTTAGATTATGCAAGAAATTCCCTGCAGATTCTAACTCCTAACCTTGAAGCTGTCCTACCAGATTATGAATTACACATATGGGTGAATGATTTCTTGTTTGGCAGAGGAATTTGCATTGCAAACTCAAATTCTTGTTCCTGTCACAGGTTTATCATCCAAGGTTCAATGATGAGAATTTGGATAGAAACAAACTTCTTTATATCAAATTTTCTAATCTGGCTGCAAAACATGCCTGCACCACTCCTCAACTAGCTTTGGCATGGCTTCTCCATCAGGGAATTGACATAATCCCTATCCCTGGTATAGTCATCTCTTTCCTTTATAAATGCCACCATTTTGCTATATGTGATTGAATTAATTTGGTATCTTCTTGTTTGGTTTCTTCATGACTATGCAAAAAGAAATCCTAATCTTCATTTGTTATGGAAAATATATTTTTTCCTTTGTTAACCTATGCCTAAATCTTGATTGGGTGTACATGGTCTTGAGCATGTCATGAGATTTTTATCACATGGATGGTTCTTGTTTCCTTCTTGATATTTTGCAGGGACAACTAAAGTTAGGAACCTTGATAACAACATTGGTTCATTGGCTGTAAAGCTTACAAAAGATGATTTGAAAGAAATTCATGATGCTGTGCCCATTGGTGAAGTTGGTGGACAACGAGAATATGACATGTTTTCTCAATATGTTTGGAAGTCTGCAAATACTCCACCAAAGTAATTGCAAATTATGAACAATGAAGTGGATCCTTCTATGTAAATGTTCTTTTTTATTTTCTTACTATATTGCTTTTTCTGGAATAATGATTGAGTGAAAAAGTAAATGTCTTGCTGTTGCTGATATGATGAGAGAAGGAATTTATTTCAGAGAATTGTGGATGAGTGATGAACGAATTATGTACGTATAAAATCATTGTCATGTTGAAATCTTGGTGTGTACTTGTAGGAAATTGTCCTATCTGTTTTCTTATCTAAGCTGCCTCACATTTTTTGCTTCCACTTTTTAAAATTCTTGTTCTGTAGATTAATGACAGCTTTGGGGTAAATTTCTTCTCGGTGAATGATTTTTTGGTGTATAGTAATCCCTTTAATATGCTTTTCATAGTCTAATGTTTCTCGGACTATATTATCTTCCTGTGACGTAAGTCTCGTGGAACATTTGTAGCCTCTCCAGAACTTTCACTTTGGGAAAAATTTGTTAAGGGATTAGTTATACAGGTATAGCAGCTTTAGCTTCTGTCTTGCCTAATTAGGCATCAACAGAAACTATTCTAGAGTATTAATGACTTGGTAACAGGACACACAGAAAAAGTAGAACCGAAGGTATGGTAATCAAACCAAGGCATATGGTTTGGGATATTTGAACTACTTTAATGTCCAATTCATCAGGAAGATAATATGTTGGAGAGACTATGATCGAGGTCAATGCTAGGGAGATAATACCTTGGTGGAACTCCAATTGATGCCTAAGGACACCGCTTGCAAAAAAGATTAAACCTAAGGAGGACTTAGACTCAATTATGTTATATTAATTACTCAAATTATTTATTTCTCCAAGTGAGACTTCTACAACATGCATACTCAACACCAGGTGACCCTTTAGATGTTGGAAGAAAAAATGTTGTCTCCTAGATTTTGGGATTGTATTGGATTGGATTTGGATGAGCGTGTTGTGAAGATGGGTGCTGTGTCCGAGCATATACTAGGTTAATCTATTTATAATGAACCTCGATAGTGGGTTTTACAAAAAGGTTCACATCATTTTTGTTATTTGTTTTTGAAACAAGAAGACCATCTTCCCCTAAACAAAATTCCATGTCACCACCGTGGCTAGCACCACAACCTTTTCCATAGCCACCAACACTACATTCATGAATTGCCAAACCCAATTTGACCGGATTCCTTTGTCAATTCTTTATAAATTTCTCTTTTTTGATTAAAAAAGAAAAGAAATGTATTGAAATCATTCAATGTCATATAGAATATACCCATCAACCAATTTTGTTTAGTAATCTATATATATATATATATATATATTGGGGTTTTCACTTCACACATTCTCTATAATCAATCATCTTTTCTCTCTCTCTCTCAACTCATCATCTTTCCATCATTAATTTCCCAACTTATTTTATACATTCTCTGACCTTTTACCATATCATCTTATTTTCTATAAATTTTATATTCTCTCTTGAAAAAGTGATCATTCTATCTCTCTTGATTTTATATTCTTCCTTGCAACTCTACTTTAGGTTGATGAATCATTGTTGTAGGGATATTAGGTCCGGAAATCCATTATACATTTGGCCATTGGGCCTATGGCCCAAGTTGACGATCAGGGCTAGTCCGAGGAGAAAGAATCTCCGTCATTAGAGACCGTGTTAACGAATAAAAGAGTTGGTTCTAGCCATAAAAACTCAGCAAGAAAAGCCGAGGATAAGGGTCTCCTCGGAAGAGAATCTCCTAGAAAGTTCTGTCGATATGAATAGATATTGTGGAGACATTAAACCGAGAGAAGGCTTCAAATATCTTAGGAAGAAAACTGTCACCACCACATTTAATGTTCTGCAGCTACTTTCCTGATTGCATTAATGTGGAGAAGACTCCTGAATAGTACAAAGTTGGCTGCCCCAAGGCATACATAACCAGAAAAGGTGTCTGATGGGACAAACACTTAAGTGGTAATGCAGGTGAACAACAAGTGTAAGATCAAGATGCTTTAGAAGGAACTATATAAGAAGAGAGGTCCTTTATAAAAGGGGGATCGAAAATCATAATAAAAAGGACTAAGCATTCAGGAATCAAACTTGTAACCGAATTTAAGGATAATAAACAAGAACAGTTCATCTCAGATCCTGCCGATGACTGTTTTTTCTTCAATATAATCCTACTTCTTTTCATTCTCCTACTTGAATCCATTCCAATATCTGTTTGATAAACTATAGCCCAATCTTTCAACCTATTCTCTATAAATTTATTGTTTTGGGCTTCTTGGGTTTAAGTCATTCCACGTAGTGGGTTCACAGCCCAAATCTGGTCTTCACAATTGTGTTTTTTAAAACTCTATTTTGGGTTAATACATTTTGATATTGTATTTTTGAGTTCCCCATCACAAGTAATCTCTCTTTCCTTCTTATAGCTTTGGTTTGATTTTTGTATAAGTTAATAATTAGTTATTTTGGAAGTGATAATTGAATTTATATCAAAACACAATATTGATTATGCATTTGAGTGTGCCTATATTTGTGTAATATTAAGTGTAATTTTGTTATACCACCACGCACCCTTACTGCGATGGTTACTTCACAAATATAAGTGCTTGTGGGGTGTGAGGGACAAAGGCCAGGATTCAAGTATTTAGGAGCGAGCTTTACACACACATACATTTAAATTAGACTAGAGTAGAATTTCGATCTTGGATAAAAAAAAAAACTGTAATTTTGTTATGATTTTTTATTATCATGATAATCACCTTTAAGTGGATGAAGAATTTGAATAATTTATTTGAAACTTAAAAAGAATAACATAATTTTGAAGAATTTGTACCACCTCATAAAGGAATAATACCAATCAAACACTCCCAAAAATAATTGCATGATATATTTGTAGAAATAGAAATATAAAATAGTTTTATAAAATGTTTAACTTATTAAAGGTAACCTTTTTTTTTTCTCCAGAAATATGGCTTTGTTGTATTTTAGGTCATGAAAGTAGCTGTTTCACTTTTTCTTTGGCTTATACATTTTTTATATATGTTTTCTATGCTTTTGATACGAGGGAATTTGGGGATTCAATCTCCACTTACACCAAAAACCGATTGGTATCTTGATTTGATAATAAATAATTATTATCATGAGTAGACAACATAAGTTAAAACTCTCTTCGAAAAAAGAAAAAAAGAAAAAGAAAAAGAAAGATACGAAGAAATGGTGCATGATTAGTTAAAATTGCCTTGGGGGAGATATAGAGTCTGTAGACTGTAGAGGCTCCAACTTTGGTTTGGCGCTGTTGACACAACGTCGTATAAAAAATACTCATCAGCCAATTTTGTTTCGCAATGATAATCTATAAATAAATAAGGATTCAGTTGTTACAAAAAATATAAACTAATCTGGCATTAAAATATTTTTAAAAGAGATTAATTTATGATATGATAATGTTGTTTTAGGGTTGGAATAAATACCATCAGTCTTCAACCATGAAATAAAAAAAATAAAAAAAAATTATGAAAATTAGTTGGGGGCGATGAGCATATTTGTGAAGTCAACAAAATTGTGAAGTAGGAACATTTTCGTTTCCAAAGTAATACCTTTTCAACTAAGTAGTGGTTTCTTAACTATGGAGAAGAAGCCCCATATACAAATTCCAAGAGTAAGACTTGGCAGTCAGGGACTGGAGGTAAGCTTCTTCTTCTCCTATTGTAGACTGTTTTTCTAATCTTTACTTAGCATGGTTGGAAGTTAATGGCTAAGAGCTGATGTTTCTAATATGTAAATCTCTTCTCCCTGTATTTGTATGTATGAATTATTGAAAAAAATGATCGGGTCAATGGTAGAAAACTGTCCTAAATTTTAGAGTTATTTGCAATTTGCAGCCCAAACTATAAAAACCCGCCATCATCACATAAATTATAACAAATTTTGCAAATTACACACTGTAGTTTGGATAGAGCTGAAAACTGAAACTGAAAAATACTGTAGCAAAATAATTTTAAAATGTATGAATAGTATCGTGGGACCCATTTTTAATGAAAAAGTAATTAAAAAGTGAAATTTATGGGTTCGTGAACAGTGCACAGTATGTACTGTTCACAAAAAAGTCAAACTTTTCGTCTGAAAATGCTAAAAAAAGAAAAAAAGAAAAAAAAAAAAAAAGAGAAACGCAAATGTGCGTCTGGGAAGCGCATTGCACACTAATGATCATAAAAATTTACTCCAGAATAATATTAGTACATATGACAACCATCAGCATACCTATGGATATAATATGACATATAGATATAGTCTTAACTCTTAAGGAGAATGACATTTTTTTTTTTTTTTTGAGAAAAAGGAAATGACAATTTTAGTACTGCTTCAGTTTTAAATTCTAGTTCCTTGAGGTCTGCTACATAAATCCATTTTTTGGGGCCTTAAATATAACAGGATTCTCATCCTACTTTTTGACATAGGAGAATGTGAGGCTTGCAAAGAAACCTTTATTTTGGACAAAACACTAATGATTTCAGTCTAATTAATCTAAAGGAACTCAAATGTGGCAATGGATAGTCTGTAATCTAAATTGTATTACACCCACAGATGACCTAACCACAGAGAATAACCACTGTTGGCTATTCCTTTACTTTTAGTGCAGTGGGTGTGAGTGTCACAGAGTAAACCACAAGTATGAAGTTACTGCTTGTCCTAAAGCAAACTAGGGGTGGCAAAAAAGCCTTTGAATAGAGAAATTGGACAACTGAAGTGATTTAGCATTAGACTTCTACTGCACAATTGTTAATCACATGTGAGATCGACTGCTGTTTCTGTTATGAGAATTGTGAAAACAGATGAAGTTTTGTCATTTAGGCAAAGCCTTCAGAGTTTGTTGCAACAAATGTGAACTTTTAGAGGTAAGGTTTATACAGATAACAGATTAATATCTAGAAAGACAAAGTAGATATTCTTTTAGATTATATGAGCTTCATGATAGCATCTTCATCTCATCTGTTAAAAGCATAGAAACAGACCAATCGTATTGATCAATTGAAAACACCTCCAACCTTAAGACTACATATAAATGAAAGTTATTGGATTGGTATGAATTTTACTTGCAAGAAACCACCTCAATGGTCTTATTGTGGTTTCCTTTTTTGGGTGTAGGTATCAAGATTGGGCTTTGGATGCGGCAGACTCTCTGGAATACTAAATGCTCCTTTATCACATGAAGCTGGATGCTCTGTTATAAAGGAAACTTTTCAAAGGGGTATAACCTTCTTTGATACTGCAGATATCTACGGAGACCATCATAATGAGATCATGGTTGGCAAGGTACTGTTACTCTCTAATCATATTGAAAGGAAAAATGTCATTTTAGCTCATGCTTTGTAAGCATGCCAAGTAAATGACTGTGTATGTTTGGTTTCAATTTGCATCCAATTGGACAAAGTAGCTCTAGGAACATCTATATTCTAACATTGATTAAAAATCAATTCTCTTTTCTTTTTAGGCTCTGAAGCAGCTTGGTAGGGAGAAAATTCAACTAGCTACAAAATTCGGTTTTACTAAAGTAGAGGAAGGTCAATTTGGTGTCAAGGGTACACCTGAATATGTACGGCAATGCTGTGAAGCTAGTCTTAAGTATCTTGACGTGGACTATATTGATTTGTACTATCAACACCGTGTGGACATTTCAGTGCCAATAGAGGATACCGTCAGTGTCAAGAGATATTTTCATTTTTAAATTTATATATATATATATATATTTTTTTTTTTTCAATGTACTGTACTACATTTAAACTTCATTTCTTTTGGCGTTAGAAATTATAACCAATTTTGGCACTATAGATGGGGGAGCTGAAGAAGCTGGTGGTGGAAGGAAAAATAAAATACATTGGGTTATCAGAAACTAGCGTAGACACAATAAGAAGAGCTCGTGCAGTTCATCCCATCACTGCCTTACAAATGAAGTATTCTCTGTGAACCCATGATATTGAAGATGAGATAATTCCACTTTGCAGGTTTTGTATATTGCTCTGTTGTTTGCATTTCAAAGCCAATTGAATGTTAACATTGGTGAAAGAGTTTGTCTTCGTGACCTTAGGATGGGTTATGTATCAGATATTTTTAGAACAATAGAATATCACGAAATTTCACAACATCATTAAAAGTTTTTGTTAATCTCACAGAGAGCTTGGTATTGGGATTGTGGCATATAGCCCTCTTGGTCATGGGTTCTTTGGTGGGAAAGCAGTCGTGGAGAGCTTGCCTAACGAGAGTATGCTGGTATGTGGCTACTTGGTGTAACTTTTGACAATGCCACGCCACTCAGTATCTTTTTATTTGATGTGTTTATGTCAAATCCACTATTAAATTTCATTGTCTCCTTATACCCTGCAAGATGACAATGTATACTTATATATTGGTATTTGTACTTATTGATATTACTGGCATAGGCCATGCATCCAAGGTTCATGGGGGAGAACTTAGAGAAGAACAAACTTCTATATGCCCGACTTGCCAACCTGGCTGCAAAGCATGCTTGCACACCCCCTCAGCTAGCTCTGGCCTGGCTTCTTCATCAGGGAGATGATATAATCCCAATCCCTGGTATATTAATCTCTTAAATTCTTTTGCTATCTTCACAAATATGTGATCAAATTATTTATGTGGCTGCTTGCTCACTTCTAGCAATAGCTCTTTCTTCTTGCCATAAAAAATTGAAGTCTGCTTTTCAATTGTATGTGTTAGAGATATATTAGCCCATTTGGGCCTATGCTAATGGGCTAATATATCTCTAACAGTATGGTTAGACAATTATATTCCCACTACATCTCCAGCTAAAGAACTTTGACCCCTTTTTGTTAGACTTTGCTTAGTTGACAAATTCTGTTTCATGAAATTTGATTTGAACATGGAGTTAAATTCAACATTGATTGGATGATTTACAGGGACAACTAAAGAATCTTGACAACAACATTGGATCCTTGGTAGTGAAGCTTACACAAGAGGATTTGAAAGAAATTTGTGATGCTGTGCCCATTAATGAAGTTGGTGGTGAAAGATTTCCAGCCACCTTATCTAAGTATGCCTGGAAGGTTGCAAATACCCCATCAAAGTGATTGCAAATTATAGATACTAGTCGCAAACCCGCGCGTTGCGCGTGATAATTTTTTAGATAAAATACTATTTTAGTCCCTAGACTTTATAAAGAGTTTTTTTTTTTTTTTTTGACATAGTTTTATCATATTTTTCATAATCTTATCTATAACATTTTTTACCATTATCATATATTTATTGGTTGATGATTTGCATAACATAGACATTAAATAAGAGGTAGAACCATTCAATAATTTTTTTTAAGTCATGGTGTATGAAGATTATGATTATATATATATATATATATATAATCCCTAGTTAGAATTTTATTAGTTTTAAGTTAAAATTTTTATTATTATATTTAATTGTTGATTTTATTGCACTATAAAGTTTTCAATGTCCTCTGTATAGTCATCTCTATTTTATTTTTTACTCCTCTTTAGCACTTTTTATTTTCCAAATAACAATTATTAATTGACATTCAATTTCATTTCTTTTTTTTCTTCCTTCATTTATTTTTTATTTTTATTTTATGTTCCTTTGCTAGTTGTAAATTTTATGATTATCAATAAGAAATAGATATCATGGATGGCTTAAATAGTTATAAATGTAGTTACGTTGGTGGTATGTTAAAAAGT